>NC_089519.1:39081265-39131265 GCF_963924715.1 Thunnus thynnus
TGTTTTACTTTTAATTTACAACAAACCGTAATGATGATGATGATGATGATTATTATTATCATTATTATTATTTTCATTATTGATTCATCTGTGTTTATATATTTATCTATTTTCTTAATAAATTGATTAGTCGACTAATCAATACTAGTATTTCCATGTGATGCTACTTTCTACATGTCAGAGGGAAATATTGTACTTTCTACTCCACTACATTTATTTGACAGCTTTAGTTACTTTTCAGATGAAGATTTGACACAATGGATAATATAACAAGCTTTTAAAATACAACACATTGTTAAAGATGAAACCAGTGGTTTCCAACCTTTTTGGCTTTTGACGTCTTACAAAAAGCAGTGTGTAGTCGGGGTCACATTTCACATGTCTATGAGTTGTTAACAGCTCCACCAAATAGTGATTTTTCCCTCTAAACTTCTCACATGCTTTCATTTCAATAAATGTTCAAATGATCCAATATTTCAGCAAAAATCAAAGATTAGAGAAAAAGTCCAAAAACTGAAAACAGATTTGTGTATCAGAACTTTGTTTTTTCTTCTTTCCTCTCCCATTAATCATCTCACCACCCCTCAGATTTATCTGCTGACCCTTTGGAGGGGCCCGACCCCTAGGTTGGGAACCACTGGACTAAACTAGCTAACTGTATATAAAGTAGTGTAAACTAGCTCCACCTCCAGCAGCTACAACAGTAACATGCTGCTCTAACACTGATGCTTCACTATTAATAATCTAATGATGTCATATATAATAATATATCAGTCAGAGGGACCAAACCACTACTTTTACTGCAATACTTTAACTACATCAAGCTCATAATACTTATGTACTTTTACTGCAATACTTTAACTACATCAAGCTCATAATACTTATGTACTTTTACTGCAATACTTTAACTACATCAAGCTCGTAATACTTATGTACTTTTACTGTAGTTTGATTTTTCATTTTCAGTATTTGTACTACAAAGACCTGAGGCCTGTGTTACGAAGACCTGAGGCCTGTACTACTACTGTACAGCATAGTACAGTGCCCTACAGTACAGTGCAGTGCAGTACAGCATAATACAGTACTATGCAGTACAGTACAGTGTAGTGCAGTACAGTACAGTGCCCTACTGTACAGTACAGTGCAGTACAGCAAAGTACAGTACAGTGCAGTACAGTGCAATACAGTACAGCATAGTACTGTACAGTACAGTACAATACAGTGCCCTACAGTACAGCACAGTGCCCTACAGTACAGTGCAGTGCAACACAGTACAGTACAGTGCCCTACAGTACAGTACGGTGCACTACAGTATAGTACAGTGCATTACAGTGCAGCATAGTACAATACAGTGTAGTACAGTGCAGTACAGTACAATACAGTACAGTGCATTACAGTACAGTATACTACAGTACAGTGCAGCATAGTACAGTATAGTGTAGTACAGTGCAGTACAGTACAGTACAGTATAGTACAGCACAATACAGTGTAGTACAGTGCAGTACAGTACAATACAGTACAGTGCAGTACAGTGCATTACAGTACAGTATAGTACAGTACAGTGCATTACAGTACAGTATAGTACAGTACAGTACAGTACAGTATAGTACAGTGCATTACAGTACAGTATAGTACAGTACAGTGCAGTAAAGTACAGAACAGTGCAGTACAGTACAGTATAGTAAGGCGCATTACAGTACAGCGTAGTACAGTACAGTACAGTACAGTACAGTACAGTACAGTACAGAACAGTACAGTATAGTACAGTAGTGTAGTACAGCATAGTACAGTACAGTATAGTACAGTACAGTGCAGTACAGTACAGTGCAGTAGTGTAGTACAGTAGAATGCAGTGCAGTACAGTACAGTACAGTACAGTACAGTGCCCTACAGTACAGTGCAATGCAGTACAGTACAGACCTCTGATCATTTAACAAACATTCTCACAGTGAAACAGGTGACAGTGTTTCAGCTTCACTTCTGTTTGCTTCACATGTATTATCAACTAGACAGTTAAATATCTGGACAGATGGAACTAAATGCACTGAAATAAGGACCTGGTTGATTTCAAAACTATTCAAATCATGTAGAGAGTAAAAAATCAGCAGTTACCAAACTGCATCCAAAGGTTGTTTCAAATGAGGGAAAGTAAATATCAACAAACAGAGACATAGAGCTAGACTGGGACAGAACCAGAGCTAGACTGGGACAGAACCAGAACTGGTACTGAAAAAAAGAATAAGCATCAGTTTTTCTCTCTCCAACTACTGTATTTATTTATTTGTTTATGTCCATCACAATAAGCGATGAACTTCTTTGTTGACTCATAGAAGCTTTTATTGTGAACTCTGACTTCCGGTCTTGTGTTACATTCAACATGAAGCAGGAAGTTGCTGTTACCATGGAAACACACATAAACAGACTGACTCACTTTGTTGTCTGATTGTCCGCCATGTTGAACTCAGCTTCAGGTGTAAACATGTTGATGATGTTTAATGATGATGCTTATTTTTGTTCATCAGCGTTTGCATCAAGCAGGTTAATTAAACCAATCAGCTGCAGGTCAAAGGTCGGCAACAGGAGTGTAGCAGCAGATGTTTGGTAACAACAGCTGGAAGACTCAACTGAGAAACTACTAGAATATAAAATAAACGACTATAAAGAGACAAGAATCTTTCGTTTGAGTTCTGCTCCTTTTTCATTTCATTTCCTTTGTAAAGTTTTACTCTTGAATGTATTTGAGTTTTTGTTGGTTTGGAACGAGCCAAGAACATCAAGATCAAAAGATGCCACGACACACGATTTATTTTATCTTATTCATGTTTTTATTCTTTTTATGTTTCATTTCTCTTGTTTATTTAATTTTTAAACAGTTAAAACATTTACATATGTTCTGTCTTCTTATCAGCTACATTACAAATAGAGTTTGATAGTTTTCAGAGGCCTGAGGAGGTGAAACTATCCAGTGTTTCAGAATTCAACATGTTATTAATACTTTAACATGCAACTCACTGAGCTTCAATCACAAACTCCAGCAGCTGCTTCCAAACACGTCTGATGACTGACTTCATCATGAAACCATGGCTTCATATCAATATGCCTATCATAACATCTGATCATAAGATATGAATGGATGAATGAACAGGTCAGGAGCAGAGAGCTGTGTTAAAAAAAAGTTAAGAAGAATCTTTTACAATCAAATCTTGAGACCATCATCTCAAACAAAATTCATAATCCTGAAAATAAATGTAGTGGAGTAAAAAGTATAATATCTCCCTCTGAAAGTGAAGTACTTTAAATGTGTACTTCAGTGCAGAACTTGAGTAAAAATACTTTCCAGCTCTGAAGTTCAGAGTTCAGTTGGAGCAGCCTGATGGATGTTTAGCTGATGATGCGTTCAGGGACAGCTCATCAGCATTTACAGTTATCACAGAAGCTGAAGCATTTATAACTATAGTTTCCATGAAATCACACGTCTGCAGGCGTCCGTCTCAACACGCAGCTGCTGTCATGTGACTTCACTGCTCTGACATCAGTTTCTGTGAGGAAACCTTTAAAAGCAGGTCCTGTTTATCCTGAGCTCTCACTGAACAGCAAACTGTGACGTGAATTTAACACTGAGATGAAAACTAAAACTTTGAACAGTTTTTATGTCCCGTTGTTTGTGCTCGACACATTTAGAAATTAACAGTTAGTTAAGTTACTGATTAATCTGCCATCATTTGACCTATAAAATATCTATAAAGCCTATAAAGTCCAAGGCGACGCCTTCAGATGTTGTTCTGATCGACCAACAGTTCAAAACAAATATATTCAGTTTACTGTCAGAGAAAACAGAGAGAAGCAGAAAGTCTGAGACTGTGGAGCAACAGACAACACAATATTATTTTGAATTTTAAAATATGTCAACAAACAATTAATCAATTATCAAAATCACTGCTGATTTATTTTCTCTCGACTCATCGTTTCAACTCTAAACACATGTCCACCATATTTAATCTTTTCATTGTAAATATATGAAAACAAACATGAATATATGTGAAAACAAAGTGGAGCAGAAACAGTCTGATGATGTTTACATCGTTTATTTACAGCCGAACATCAGAAGACATTTTAAGCGTCCAGCAGAGGGCAGCACAGGGTTGCAGAGGAGGTGTATCGGGGGTATTAGAAGCTTTAATTGGTTATCAGGGCATTTCAGGGGGTATCGGAGAGTTTAATAGGACAGTAGAGGGTTCAGGGGGTGTCCAGAGAGTTTAATAGGACAGTAGAGGGTTCAGGGGGTATCGGAGAGTTTAATAGGACAGTAGGGGGTTCAGGGGGTGTCCAGAGAGTTTAATAGGACAGTAGGGGGTTCAGGGGATGTCCAGAGAGTTTAATAGGACAGTAGAGGGTTCAGGGGGTATCGGAGAGTTTAATAGGACAGTAGAGGGTTCAGGGGGTATCGGAGAGTTTAATAGGACAGTAGGGGGTTCAGGGGGTGTCCAGAGAGTTTAATAGGACAGTAGAGGGTTCAGGGGGTATCGGAGAGTTTAATAGGACAGTAGGGGGTTCAGGGGGTGTCCAGAGAGTTTAATAGGACAGTAGGGGGTTCAGGGGATGTCCAGAGAGTTTAATAGGACAGTAGGGGGTTCAGGGGGTATCGGAGAGTTCAATAGGACAGTAGGGGGTTCAGGGGGTATCGGAGAGTTTAATAGGACAGTAGGGGGTTCAGGGGATGTCCAGAGAGTTTAATAGGACAGTAGGGGGTTCAGGGGATGTCCAGAGAGTTTAATAGGACAGTAGGGGGTTCAGGGGGTATCGGAGAGTTTAATAGGACAGTAGGGGGTTCAGGGGGTATCGGAGAGTTTAATAGGACAGTAGGGGGTTCAGGGGGTGTCCAGAGAGTTTAATAGGACAGTAGGGGGTTCAGGGGGTATCGGAGAGTTTAATAGGACAGTAGAGGGTTCAGGGGGTATCGGAGAGTTTAATAGGACAGTAGAGGGTTCAGGGGGTGTCCAGAGAGTTTAATAGGACAGTAGGGGGTTCAGGGGGTATCGGAGAGTTTAATAGGACAGTAGAGGGTTCAGGGGGTATCGGAGAGTTTAATAGGACAGTAGGGGGTTCAGGGGGTGTCCAGAGAGTTTAATAGGACAGTAGGGGGTTCAGGGGGTATCGGAGAGTTTAATAGGACAGTAGGGGGTTCAGGGGATGTCCAGAGAGTTTAATAGGACAGTAGGGGGTTCAGGGGATGTCCAGAGAGTTTAATAGGACAGTAGGGGGTTCAGGGGATGTCCAGAGAGTTTAACAGGACAGTAGGGGGTTCAGGGGGTATCGGAGAGTTTAATAGGACAGTAGGGGGTTCAGGGGGTATCGGAGAGTTTAATAGGACAGTAGGGGGTTCAGGGGATGTCCAGAGAGTTTAATAGGACAGTAGAGGGTTCAGGGGATGTCCAGAGAGTTTAATAGGACAGTAGGGGGTTCAGGGGATGTCCAGAGAGTTTAATAGGACAGTAGGGGGTTCAGGGGGTATCGGAGAGTTTAATAGGACAGTAGGGGGTTCAGGGGGTATCGGAGAGTTTAATAGGACAGTAGAGGGTTCAGGGGGTGTCCAGAGAGTTCAGTAGGACAATAGGGGGTTCAGGGGGTGTCCAGAGAGTTCAATAGGACAGTAGGGGGTTCAGGGGGTGTCCAGAGAGTTTAATAGGGCAGTAGGGGGTTCAGGGGGTGTCCAGAGAGTTCAATAGGACAGTAGGGGGTTCAGGGGGTGTCCAGAGAGTTTAATAGGACAGTAGGGGGTTCAGGGGGTGTCCAGAGAGTTTAATAGGACAGTAGGGGGTTCAGGGGGTGTCCAGAGAGTTCAATAGGACAGTAGGGGGTTCAGGGGGTGTCCAGAGAGTTTAATAGGACAGTAGGGGGTTCAGGGGGTGTCCAGAGAGTTTAATAGGACAGTAGGGGGTTCAGGGGGTGTCCAGAGAGTTCAATAGGACAGTAGGGGGTTCAGGGGGTATCGGAGAGTTTAATAGGACAGTAGGGGGTTCAGGGGGTATCGGAGAGTTTAATAGGACAGTAGGGGGTTCAGGGGGTATCGGAGAGTTTAATAGGACAGTAGGGGGTTCAGGGGGTGTCCAGAGAGTTCAATAGGACAGTAGGGGGTTCAGGGGGTGTCCAGAGAGTTTAATAGGACAGTAGGGGGTTCAGGGGGTGTCCAGAGAGTTTAATAGGACAGTAGGGGGTTCAGGGGGTGTCCAGAGAGTTCAATAGGACAGTAGGGGGTTCAGGGGGTGTCCAGAGAGTTTAATAGGGCAGTAGGGGGTTCAGGGGGTATCGGAGAGTTTAATAGGGCAGTAGGGGGTTCAGGGGGTATCGGAGAGTTTAATAGGGCAGTAGGGGGTTCAGGGGGTATCGGAGAGTTTAATAGGACAGTAGGGGGTTCAGGGGGTGTCCAGAGAGCATCAGAGATATCAGGGTATTGTGGAAGCGAAAAAGCATGATTGGGGTTTAAGAAAGTCTCAGGGGATCAGAGGGTATAGAAGGAGTATGATGGGGTGTATCTGAGGGGGGGTTATGGTGGAGTTTCGGGGGATTTTGGAGGACATTAAAGGATATGAGAGGGTTTAATTGGTATCAAATGATATAAGAGGGGTATGATGGGACAAATCAAAGGGTACATGAGGGGTATCTAGAGGAGGTTTAGAGGGCATCAGAAGACCCTGGGGGGCATTAGATGGTTTATGAGGGTATTGCAGGTGCTCACAGAGTATCAGAGGGTTTTACAGGGTTAAAGGGTTGAACAGAGTACCAGAGGATTAGGGTTTAAGGGTATTAGGGGTGCTCAGAGAGTATAAGAAAGGTATGGTGGGGTATCAGGCAGTACAGGAGGGCCAAGAGGGTATCTGGCAGAATGAGGGGTATCAGGGAGCGTAAGAGGGTATTAGAGGGTATCAAAAGAGTAGAGTAGAAGGAGTATGATGGGGTATATGGGTATCAGAGGGTACAGGAGGTGTTTAAGAAGGTATCAGGGGTGTTAGGAGACAGCAGCAGATATCAGATGAAATGGGAGTATAGGGGGTGTATGATGGCATAACAGAGAGTACATGATGTGTATCAGGGAGTAAAAGAGGGCACAGAACAGAGATGGGGGGTATTTCGAAGGCATCAGAGATATCAGAAGTTTTAGTAAGGGTATGATGGGGTATCTGACGGTAATATTGGGTGTAAAAGGGTATTCAAGTGTTCATGAGAGTAAAGGAGGTGTATGATGGTGTATCAGGACATATCAGATATATCAGATAGATGCTGACATGTGATCAGAGGGTATCAGTGGGTATAAATACATGACAGGGTATTAGAGGGTATCAGAGCATATTATAAATACATGACAGGGTATCAGAGCATATTATAAATACATGACAGGGTATCAGAGGGTACAGACGTGGCATCCAGCCTGCTGCAGTATCTGAGACTGAGCAGGAGACGACTGAAGAAGTTTTTCTGAATCAAACTCTAAATTCAACAAAGAGTAAAGCACCAAGCAGCGGTCAGTTTATACACCTGGATCACCTGCGTCATCCTCCTGAAACAGACTTTGATTACAGGCGGATCTGGTCCAGTTTGTGTTTGAGGAGTAAAGGGACTCAGTTCCACGTTCTGCAGACGTTCCTCATTCAGCTGGAGGACTCAGAGTCAGTCTGTGGCTCAGCTCGCAGGCCGATGGCTGAATGCATTGAAACAAGCTACAACCCAACACCGTTCAGTTCATTCCATATATTCTCTTACAGGTAAAAACACTAAACTTTTATATACACATCTGTATGTGAGAGCCGAGTGTGTTTACGAACCCTCTGATCCAAACCTGTGGACAGCTGGTGGAAATATCTTCTCTGTCGTCGTTTCCCTGCGACGCTCAGATTCATAACTCTGTTCTTAAAGCATCATTTTGTCCTTTTTAAATAAAATACAGTATTTTATTCAGAGAAAGTTCTTGTGTGGCTGCTTGTGTTCAAACGTTTATTATTTGAAGCTTTGGATTCTTTTGTAAAAAAAAAAAACATGTTCATATTTCTTAAAGTAAAATGTCAACAGAAGGATGTTGTTGGTGTGATATTTACACGAGTGATGAGCAACTCAACAGAAGTCACTGTTTTCACCCGTGTGTGTGTGAAATATGTTTACAGGATTCATATCTGCTGTTCCAGACAGTCTGTGAGGAAACATCAGAGCTCAGCATCATATAACACACAACACTGTAAACACTGTAAACACTGTAAACACTGTAAACACTATAAACACTATAAACACTATAAACACCGTCACTCCTCACTGAACACCATCAGATCTCATTTATCTGACGACAGGAAGCGTCTCTCACAATCTGTTGATACAATGTCTGACTATTATTATTATTATTATTATTATTGTTATTATTATCATTTAAACATCCAGACACTGATGAGGCTGATTATAAACCATCATTCTGTGTTTAGTTAAAAACATCATCTGATGTTTGTTTGACTGGACGCTGCAGGTTTGGATCATCAGGTTCTACTGAGAGTGTGTGTGTGTGTGTGTGTCAGTGTGTGTGTATGTGTGTGTGTCAGTGTGTGTGTGTATGTGTGTGTGTGTGTCAGTGTGTGTGTGTGTCAGTGTGTGTGTGTCAGTGTGTGTGTGTGTGTGTGTGTGTCAGTGTGTGTGTGTGTGTGTGTGTGTGTCAGTGTGTGTGTGTGTGTCAGTGTGTGTGTGTGTGTGTGTGTGTGTGTCAGTGTGTGTGTATGTGTGTGTGTCAGTGTGTGTGTGTATGTGTGTGTGTGTGTCAGTGTGTGTGTGTGTGTGTGTCAGTGTGTGTGTGTGTGTCAGTGTGTGTGTGTGTGTCAGTGTGTGTGTGTGTGTGTGTGTGTCAGTGTGTGTGTGTCAGTGTGTGTGTGTGTCAGTGTGTGTGTGTGTGTCAGTGTGTGTGTGTGTGTGTGTGTGTGTGTCAGTGTGTGTGTATGTGTGTGTGTCAGTGTGTGTGTGTATGTGTGTGTGTGTGTCAGTGTGTGTGTGTGTCAGTGTGTGTGTGTCAGTGTGTGTGTGTGTGTGTGTGTGTCAGTGTGTGTGTGTCAGTGTGTGTGTGTCAGTGTGTGTGTGTGTGTGTGTCAGTGTGTGTGTGTGTGTCAGTGTGTGTGTGTGTCAGTGTGTGTGTGTCAGTGTGTGTGTGTGTGTCAGTGTGTGTGTGTGTCAGTGTGTGTGTGTCAGTGTGTGTGTGTGTGTGTGTCAGTGTGTGTGTGTGTGTGTGTGTGTGTGTGTGTCACTGAACAGACAGTACATGTATGTCCACATCATAAACAGCTGTAACACTCAGCAGGGGGCGCTGTGGCGCTGTGGCGCAGACAGAAGCTGGACTATATAAACCAGGTGCAGCCGCCTGCTTCAACAAACACCGTCCCCCCGTATGATTGACAGCCAGCGGCGGCTCAGACGGAGGACTCGCGGGCGGTTTTGGAGCGCAGAGCGCCGGCCCGGCTCAGGAAGGGGAAGGTGGTGCCGAGGCAGCCGGAGGCCACGGTGAGACCCAGACTGGCCCAGGCGCAGCAGATGGACCAGCCGTAACCGTGATCCACGTCGGCCGGCAGGCCGTAGATGAAGGGGGGGTTCCTGGAGAGGTCATAGGTCACGCTGGCTGCATAGGTGCACAGAGAGATGGTGCAGAAGATCCCTGAACAGACCAGAACAGAACAAGCAGGTCGCAGCTGATCATAAAACGATTGATCTGTAATAGAGATAAAAGCCTCCAATAGTTCCTGCACACAGTCTCTGGTCCCATAATTCAGTCCTTTAGGGACCATATCTCCATGGAGATTAATTTAATCTCCCACTGCAATATTAATGCTCATCACACACATAATAACACACACACACACTGTAACACACACAATAACACACACACACACACACTGTAACACACACAATAACACACACACACAATAACACACACACACACAATAACACACACACACACTGTAACACACACAATAACACACACACACACTGTAACACACACAATAACACACACACACACTGTAACACACACTGTAACACACACACACAATAACACACACACACACAATAACACACACTGTAACACACACAATAACACACACACACACTGTAACACACACTGTAACACACACACACACACACACACACACACACACACACACAATAACACACACACACACACACACACACACACACACACACACAATAACACACACACACACTATAACACACACACACTCACACACTGTAACACACACACACACACACACACTGTAACACACACAATAACACACACACACACACACACACACACACAATAACACACACACACACACACACACAATAACACACACACACACTGTAACACACACACACTCACACACTGTAACACACACACACACACACACAAAATAACACACACACACACTGTAACACACACACACTCACACACTGTAACACACACACACACACACTGTAACACACACAATAACACACACACACACTGTAACACACACAATAACACACACACACACTGTAACACACACAATAACACACACAGTAACACACACACACACACACACACACACACACAATAACACACACACACACACAATAACACACACACACACTGTAACACACACAATAACACACACAACAACACACACAGTGACACACACACACACACACACACACACACACACACACAATAACACACACAGTAACACACACACACAATAACACACACAATAACACACACAGTAACACACACACACACTGTAACACACACACACAATAACACACACACACACACACACTGTAACACACACACTGTAACACACACTGTAACACACTAACACACACTGTAACACACACACTGTAACACACACACACACACAGTAACACACACACAGTAACACACACAGCAACACACACACACACACACACTGTAACACACACACTGTAACACACACTGTAACACACTAACACACACGGTAACACACACACTGTAACACACACATTGTAACAGACACACACACACACACACAGTAACACACACACACAGTAACACACAGTAACACACAATAACACACACACACAATAACACACACACAGTAACGCACACACTGTAACACACACACAGTAACACACACACACACAATAACACACACACAGTAACGCACACTCACACAATAACACACACACACACAGTAACACACACACACAATAACACACACACAGTAACGCACACACTTTAATACACAGTAATACACACACAGTAACACACATACACACTGTAACACACACACACACAGAGTAACACACACACACACACTGTAACGCGCACACACACACACACACACACACTGTAACACACACACACACACAATAACACACACAGTAACGCGCACACACACACACACACAGTAACACACACAGTAACGCACACAGTAACGCACACACTTTAACACACAGTAATACACACAGTAACACACACACACACACACACAGTAACACACACACAGTAACACACACACAGTAACACACACACTGTAACACACACACTGTAACACACACACACACAGTAACACACACACACACTGTAACACACACACACACACACACAGTAACACACACACTGTAACACACACACACAGTAACACACACACTGTAACACACACACTGTAACACACACACAGTAACACACACAGTAACACACACACAGTAACACACACACTGTAACACACACACAGTAACACACACACTGTAACACACACACAGTAACACACACACAGTAACACACACACACACACTGTAACACACACACAGTAACACACACACTGTAACACACACACAGTAACACACACACACTGTAACACACACACAGTAACACACACACAGTAACACACACACACTGTAACACACACACAGTAACACACACACAGTAACACACACACAGTAACACACACACACACACACTGTAACACACACACAGTAACACACACACTGTAACACACACACAATAACACACACACAGTA
The DNA here is from genome assembly GCF_963924715.1 of Thunnus thynnus. NCBI lineage: Eukaryota > Metazoa > Chordata > Actinopteri > Scombriformes > Scombridae > Thunnus > Thunnus thynnus. The sequence continues at coordinate 39,093,320 of NC_089519.1, forward strand.
ACACACACACTGTAACACACACATTGTAACAGACACACACACACAGTAACACACACACACACACACACACACACACAGTAACACACACACACACACACACACACACACAGTAACACACACACTGTAACACACACACACAATAACACACACACAGTAACACACACACTGTAACACACACATTGTAACAGACACACACACACAGTAACACACACACACACACAGTAACACACACACACTGTAACACACAATAACACACACACACAATAACACACACACTGTAACGCACATACTGTAACACACACACAGTAACACACACTCACACAATAACACACACACACACAGTAACACACACACACAATAACACACACGCAGTAACGCACACTCACACAATAACACACACACACACAGTAACACACACACACAATAACACACACAGTAACGCACACACTTTAATACACAGTAATACACACACACAATAACACACACACAGTAACACACACACACACAGTAACACACATACACACTGTAACACACACACACACACACACAGAGTAACACACACACACACACACTGTAACGCGCACACACACACACACACAGTGTAACACACACACACAGTAACACACACAGTAACGCACACACTTTAACACACAGTAATACACACAGTAACACACACAGTAACACACACACTGTAACACACACACACTTTAACACACACACAGTAACACACACACACACACACACACATAGTAATACACACTGTAACACACACTTTAACACACAGTAATACACACTGTAACACACACTGTAACACACACACACTTTAACACACACAGTAACACACACACAGTAACACACACAGTAACACACACACTGTAACACACACACACTTTAACACACACACAGTAACACACACTGTAACACACACACACAGTAACACACACTGTAACACACACACACAGTAACACACACACAGTAACACACACACTGTAACACACACACTGTAACACACACACTGTAACACACACTGTAACACACACACACAGTAACACACACACACTGTAACACACACACTGTAACACACACACACAGTAACACACACACACACTGTAACACACACACAGTAACACACACACTGTAACACACACACTGTAACACACACACACACAGAGTAACACACACACTGTAACACACACACACTGTAACACACACACTGTAACACACACTGTAACACACACACACTGTAACACACACACTGTAACACACACAGTAACACACACAGTAACACACACAGTAACACACACTGTAACACACACACAGTAACACACACACACTGTAACACACACACAGTAACACACACACTGTAACACACACACTGTAACACACACACAGTAACACACACAGTAACACACACACTGTAACACACACACTGTAACACACACACAGTAACACACACAGTAACACACACACAGTAACACACACTGTAACACACACACAGTAACACACACACACTGTAACACACACACAGTAACACACACACTGTAACACACACACAGTAACACACACAGTAACACACACACTGTAACACACACACACTGTAACACACACACAGTAACACACACAGTAACACACACAGTAACACACACACAGTAACACACACTGTAACACACACACAGTAACACACACACACAGTAACACACACACACTGTAACACACACTGTAACACACACACACAGTAACACACACACACACAGTAACACACACACTGTAACACACACACACTTTAACACACACACTGTAACACACACACACTGTAACACACACACAGTAACACACACACTGTAACACACACACTGTAACACACACACACAGTAACACACACACTGTAACACACACACACTTTAACACACACACTGTAACACACACACACTGTAACACACACACAGTAACACACACACTGTAACACACACACTGTAACACACACACACACTGTAACACACACACTGTAACACACACACACAGTAACACACACACACACTGTAACACACACACAGTAACACACACACTGTAACACACACACTGTAACACACACACACAGTAACACACACACACAGTAACACACACACACTGTAACACACACACTGTAACACACACACAGTAACACACACAGTAACACACACACTGTAACACACACACACACACAGTAACACACACACAGTAACACACACGCACACACACACACTGTAACACACACACAGTAACACACACACACACACTGTAACACACACACACAGTAACACACACACACACACTGTAACACACACACAGTAACACACACACTGTAACACACACACACAGTAACACACACACAGTAACACACACACAGTAACACACACACTTTAACACACACACACAGTAACATACACACTGTAACACACACACACAGTAACACACACACACACACTGTAACACACACACACAGTAACACACACACACACACTGTAACACACACACAGTAACACACACACTGTAACACACACACACAGTAACACACACACAGTAACACACACACTGTAACACACACACAGTAACACACACACAGTAACACACACACACACACAGTAACACACACACTGTAACACACACACTGTAACACACACACACTGAGGAGTGTTACCTGCCATGAGGAACAGCAGTCCGGAGACGTGCTGCGTCAGACTTTCCTCCCAGAAGAACCCGACTGACGCCACGATGCTCCCACACAGCAGCACGGCCGCCGCCATGCCGAGGAAGCCCGCTGTGATGCGCCGCAGGTCTGATCACACACACACACACAGTCAGTACTGACACCGGTAAATGAGGAAAGACAGAGTGTTGCCGTGGTAACTCCCCCCCCCACACACACACACACACTGTCCCTCCGTACTGTTACATAAAACTATCATGGCATGTTTCCATGGCAACCGGTGACAAGCAGCGAGGAGGCTGCAGACTGACGAGAGCGGAGGAGACTCAGCTTAATATTAATGTTTCTTTGCTTGATCACATTTTATAAATAAAGTTATTCAGTTCTTACATTTTACTGTCACACCAGCAGCTGCTGATCAATACAAAGTTCATATAAATCTGATTTATAATCTATAATTATGTCAGCAGCAGACAGCTCACCTTCAGATTCACTCTGATCAATCAGGCAGAAGACTGTTCGTCAATATTATTTATTAATGTTCATTTATATTAACCAGAAAATAACGTAATTACCATGTGTGTCTCACTGATGCCTGATTTATATCTTTAACCACAAGAATAAACTAAATTAAGTTACTGTGTATGTGTTACTTTGTGTGTGTTACTGTGTGTTACTGTGTGTGTGTTACTGTGTGTTACTATGTGTGTTACTGTGTGTGTGTTACTGTGTGTGTGTTACTGTGTGTTACTATGTATGTGTGTTACTGTGTGTGTGTTACTGTGTGTGTGTTACTGTGTGTGTGTTACTGTGTGTTACTATGTATGTGTGTTACTGTGTGTGTGTTACTGTGTGTGTGTTACTGTGTGTTACTGTGTGTGTGTTACTGTGTGTGTGTTACTGTGTGTGTGTTACTGTGTGTTACTGTGTGTGTGTTACTGTGTGTGTGTTACTATGTGTGTGATACTGTGTGTGTGTTACTGTGTGTGTGTTACTGTGTGTTACTATGTGTGTTACTGTGTGTGTGTTACTGTGTGTTACTATGTGTGTTACTATGTGTGTTACTGTGTGTTACTATGTGTGTTACTGTGTGTGTGTTACTGTGTGTTACTGTGTGTTACTGTGTGTGTTACTGTGTGTTACTATGTGTGTTACTGTGTGTGTTACTATGTGTGTTACTGTGTGTGTGTTACTGTGTGTGTTACTGTGTGTGTTACTATGTGTGTTACTGTGTGTGTTACTGTGTGTGTTACTGTGTGTGTTACTGTGTGTTACTATGTGTGTTACTGTGTGTGTTACTGTGTGTGTTACTGTGTGTGTTACTATGTGTGTTACTGTGTGTGTTACTGTGTGTTACTATGTGTGTTACTGTGTGTGTGTTACTGTGTGTTACTATGTGTGTTACTGTGTGTGTTACTATGTGTGTTACTGTGTGTGTGTTACTGTGTGTGTTACTATGTGTGTGTTACTGTGTGTGTGTTACTGTGTGTGTTACTATGTGTGTGTTACTGTGTGTGTTACTATGTGTGTGTATTACTATGTGTGTGTTACTGTGTGTGTTACTGTGTGTTACTATGTGTGTGTTACTGTGTGTGTGTTACTGTGTGTGTGTTACTGTGTGTTACTATGTGTGTTACTGTGTGTGTGTTACTGTGTGTGTTACTGTGTGTTACTATGTGTGTGTTACTGTGTGTGTGTTACTGTGTGTTACTATGTGTGTGTTACTGTGTGTGTTACTGTGTGTGTGTTACTGTGTGTTACTATGTGTGTGTTACTGTGTGTGTGTTACTGTGTGTGTGTTACTGTGTGTTACTATGTGTGTGTTACTGTGTGTGTGTTACTGTGTGTTACTATGTGTGTGTTACTGTGTGTGTTACTGTGTGTTACTGTGTGTGTTACTATGTGTGTGTTACTATGTGTGTTACTGTGTGTGTGTTACTATGTGTGTGTGTTACTCTGTGTGTGTGTGTTACTACGTGTGTGTGTGTGTGTGTTACTCTGTGTGTGTGTGTTGCTACGTGTGTGTGTGTGTTACTATGTGTGTGTGTGTGTGTGTTACTATGTGTGTGTGTGTTACTACGTGTGTGTGTGTGTGTGTTACTATGTGTGTGTGTGTGTGTGTGTGTTACTACGTGTGTGTGTTACTATGTGTGTGTGTTACTATGTGTGTGTGTGTTACTATGTGTGTGTGTTACTATGTGTGTGTGTGTTACTATGTGTGTGTGTTACTATGTGTGTGTGTGTTACTATGTGTGTGTTACTATGTGTGTGTGTTATTACGTGTGTGTGTGTGTTACTATGTGTGTTTGTGTGTGTGTTACTATGTGTGTGTGTGTGTGTTACTATGTGTGTGTGTGTTACTACGTGTGTGTGTTACTACGTGTGTGTGTGTGTTACTATGTGTGTGTGTGTGTTACTACGTGTGTGTGTGTGTGTGTGTGTTACTATGTGTGTGTGTGTGTTACTACGTGTGTGTGTGTGTTACTACGTGTGTGTGTGTGTGTGTGTGTGTTACTACGTATGTGTGTGTGTGTGTGTGTGTGTTACTCTGTGTGTGTGTATTACTATGTGTGTGTGTGTGTGTGTTACTCTGTGTGTGTGTATTACTATGTGTGTGTGTGTGTGTGTGTGTGTGTTACTCTGTGTGTGTGTATTACTATGTGTGTGTGTGTGTGTGTGTGTGTGTGTGTTACTCTGTGTGTGTGTATTACTATGTGTGTGTGTTACTATGTGTGTGTGTGTGTTACTACGTGTGTGTGTGTGTGTTACTACGTATGTGTGTGTGTGTGTGTGTGTGTGTGTGTGTGTGTTACTCTGTGTGTGTGTATTACTATGTGTGTGTGTGTGTGTGTGTGTGTGTGTGTGTGTGTGTGTTACTCTGTGTGTGTGTATTACTATGTGTGTTTGTGTGTGTGTGTGTGTGTGTGTTACTATGTGTGTGTGTATTACTATGTGTGTGTGTGTGTGTGTTACTCTGTGTGTGTGTATTACTATATGTGTGTGTGTGTGTGTGTGTGTGTGTGTTACTATGTGTGTGTGTGTGTGTTACTCTGTGTGTGTGTGTGTGTGTGTGTTACTCACGCAGCAGATGCCACTCGTCCTGTTGGATAGTCCTGGTCAGGTTCAGAGGGATGTTCCGCAGCCTGATTGGCTGAGAGAAGTGATACTTCACAGCCGTGCAGCGGTCTGCGATACCTGCAGGGACGACACAGGTGATTACTCAGGTGAAGACACCCGACCATGTGACCTGATATACAACCCAACCTGAGCAACACGAGTCCAGAGAAACGTGTTTAAAGGGTCATTCCACTAATTCTCCACATGATGTCATAGTGATGTCATCAGACACGGTTACAAACTGGAGATGTATTTAAAAGATGTGGCTGTTTACCTGAAGTGAGGCTGAAATGAAAGGCTCTATCCAGGTGCATTATGGGAATGTAGGATCCAGTGTTTTGGACCTCTGCCACTCAGACTCTGTTTTTAATGCATCTCTCACACATCCAGCTTAATGGAAGAGACACTGAGTCACTGGGGGACTGATTTAATCTACACACAGCTCATTTCACTCTGTTCTGCTGTGACAATGAAACATCACAGCACCAACTCTCCTCAGCAAACATCAGGTCAGACAGAACATATGAATCTAACAGTCACCACGTCAGGATATATAAACTATATAATCTTGTGGAGATCCATGTGTTTGAAACATCCACCACACCCACAGACAGATTACATTTAATCCTGTTTAGATCAGAAAATATTCTTGTTTTAGAATAAAACTAGATGTAAAGATGATTTAAAGGGCTTATGGTGTTTGTATCATCCTAAGTATCGCGTCTGCATTTTCTTTTCTCAGTATTTGTTGTTGTTCAGCCTCCCACAGGGATCGATTCATCTAATCTAATCTGCGCTCAGACTCCAGTCTAATGCAGTGTAATGATATGTAAAATAATGTAACGTAATGTGATTTAGAGTGAAGTAATCTGATGTGTGGTCTGAGTGTTGTCGGGGTCCAGCTCCTCTGTGTTCACTGTCAGTTTGACCTCCAGGTTTCAGCTGGCAGACCGCCAGAGACTGCAGAGACACAAACTGCACACGTCATGATGACCAACAAGACTTTAATCCCAGTCAGAGGTTTTACTGTTTCTGCTCAGCTGTTAGTCTGCTGCCTGCAGCTCAGGATCTGCTGCTGTAAACCAGTCAGAAACCTGCCTGATACAGTCTCAGACCAGTCTGAAATCAGTTTGACACATATCGAAAAACCAGTCTGAAACCTGCCTGATACCAGTCTGAGACCAGTCTGAAATCAGTTTGACACATATCTAAAAACCAGTCTGAAACCTGCCTGATACCAGTCTGAGACCAGTCTGAAATCAGTCTGACGCATGTCTAAAAATCAGTCTGAAACCAGCCTAATACCAGTCTCAGACCAGTCTGAAATCAGTTTGACACATGTCTAAAAACCAGTCTGAAACCAGCCTAATACCAGTCTGAAACCAGCCTAATACCAGTCTCAGACCAGTCTGAAATCAGTTTGACACATGTCTAAAAACCAGTCTGAAACCTGCCTGATACCAGTCTGAGACCAGTCTGAAATCAGTCTGATGCATGTCTAAAAACCAGTCTGAAACCAGCCTAATACCAGTCTCAGACCAGTCTGAAATCAGTTTGACACATGTCTAAAAACCAGTCTGAAACCTGCCTGATACCATTTAAAGCCTGTTGAGTCCTTTAAAGCCCATTGAGTCCTTTAAGGCCCGTTGAGTCCTTTAAGGCCTGTTGAGTCCTTTAAGGCTTGAGTCCTTTAAAGCCCATTGAGTCCTTTAAGGCTTGAGTCCATTAAGGCCCGTTGAGTCATTTAAAGCCCGTTGAGTCCTTTAAGGCTTGAGTCCTTTAAGGCCCATTGAGTCCTTTAAAGCCTGTTGAGTCCTTTAAGGCTTGTTGAGTTCTTTAAGGCTTGTTGAGTCCTTTAAAGCCTGTTGAGTCCTTTAAGGCCCGTTCAGTCCTTTAAGGCTTGTTGAGTCCTTTAAAGCCCGTTGAGTCCTTTAAGGCCCGTTGAGTCCATTAAGGCCCGTTGAGTCCTTTAAAGCCTGTTGAGTCCTTTAAGGCTTGAGTCCTTTAAGGCCCATTGAGTCCTTTAAGGCTTGAGTCCTTTAAGGCCCGTTGAGTCCTTTATGGCCCGTTGAGTCATTTAAAGCTTGTTGAGTCCTTTAAGGCCTGTTGAGTCCTTTAAGGCTCGTTGAGTCCTTTAAAGCCCGTTGAGTCCTTTAAGGCCCGTTGAGTCCTTTAAAGCTCATTGAGTCCTTTAAAGCCCGTTGAGTCCTTTAAGGCCCGTTGAGTCCTTTAAAGCTCATTGAGTCCCTTAAGGCTTGAGTCCTTTAAGGCCCGTTGAGTCCTTTAAGGCCCGTTGAGTATTTAAGGCCCGTTGAGTCCTTTAAGGCCCGTTGAGTCCTTTAAAGCCTGTTGAGTCCTTTAAGGCCCGTTGAGTCCTTTAAAGCCTGTTGAGTCCTTTAAGGCCCGTTGAGTCCTTTAAAGCCTGTTGAGTCCTTTAAGGCTTGAGTCCTTTAAAGCCCATTGAGTCCTTTAAGGCTTGAATCCATTAAGGCCCGTTGAGTCATTTAAAGCCCGTTGAGTCCTTTAAGGCTTGAGTCCTTTAAGGCCCATTGAGTCCTTTAAAGCCTGTTGAGTCCCTTAAAGCCTGTTGAGTTCTTTAAGGCTCGTTGAGTCCTTTAAAGCCCGTTGAGTCCTTTAAGGCCCGTTCAGTCCTTTAAGGCTTGTTGAGTCCTTTAAAGCCCGTTGAGTCCTTTAAGGCCCGTTGAGTCCTTTAAGGCTTGAGTCCTTTAAGGCCTGTTGAGTCCTTTATGGCCCGTTGAGTCCTTTAAGGCTCGTTGAGTCCTTTAAAGCCCGTTGAGTCCTTTAAGGCCCGTTGAGTCCTTTAAAGCTCATTGAGTCCTTTAAAGCCCGTTGAGTCCTTTAAGGCCCGTTGAGTCCTTTAAGGCCTGTTGAGTCCTTTAAGGCTTGAGTACTTTAAGGCCCATTGAGTATTTAAGGCCCGTTGAGTCCTTTAAGGCTTGAGTACTTTAAGGCCCGTTGAGTCCTTTAAGGCCCGTTGAGTCATTTAAAGCTCGTTGAGTCCTTTAAAGCCTGTTGAGTCCTTTAAGGCTCGTTGAGTCCTTTAAGGCTTGTTGAGTCCTTTAAAGCTCGTTGAGTCCTTTAAAGCCTGTTGAGTCCTTTAAGGCTTGAGTCCTTTAAGGCCCATTGAGTCCTTTAAGGCTTGAGTCCTTTAAGGCCTGTTGAGTCCTTTATGGCCCGTTGAGTCATTTAAAGCTTGTTGAGTCCTTTAAGGCCTGTTGAGTCCTTTAAGGCTCGTTGAGTCCTTTAAAGCCCGTTGAGTCCTTTAAGGCCCGTTGAGTCCTTTAAAGCTCATTGAGTCCTTTAAAGCCCGTTGAGTCCTTTAAGGCCCGTTGAGTCCTTTAAAGCTCATTGAGTCCCTTAAGGCTTGAGTCCTTTAAGGCCCGTTGAGTCCTTTAAGGCCCGTTGAGTATTTAAGGCCCGTTGAGTCCTTTAAGGCTCGTATAGAGTCCTTTAAAGCCTGTTGAGTCCTTTAAGGCCCGTTGAGTCCTTTAAAGCCTGTTGAGTCCTTTAAGGCTTGAGTCCTTTAAAGCCCATTGAGTCCTTTAAGGCTTGAATCCATTAAGGCCCGTTGAGTCATTTAAAGCCCGTTGAGTCCTTTAAGGGCCGTTGAGTCATTTAAAGCTTGTTGAGTCCTTTAAGGCCAGTTGAGTCCTTTAAGGCTTGAGTTCTTTAAGGCCCGTTGAGTCCTTTAAAGCTCGTTGAGTCCTTTAAAGCCTGTTGAGTCATTTAAAGCTCGTTGAGTCCTTTAAAGCCTGTTGAGTCCTTTAAGGCCCGTTGAGTCCTTTAAGGCCTGTTGAGTCCTTTAAGGCTTGAGTACTTTAAGGCCCATTGAGTATTTAAGGCCCGTTGAGTCCTTTAAGGCTTGAGTACTTTAAGGCCCATTGAGTCCTTTAAGGCCCGTTGAGTCATTTAAAGCTCGTTGAGTCCTTTAAAGCCTGTTGAGTCCTTTAAGGCTCGTTGAGTCCTTTAAGGCTCGTTGAGTCCTTTAAAGCTCGTTGAGTCCTTTAAAGTTCGTTGAGTTCTTTAAGGCCCGTTGAGTCATTTAAAGCTCATTGAGTCCTTTAAGGCCCGTTGAGTCATTTAAAGTTCACGGAGTCCTTTAAGGCCCGTTGAGTCCTTTAAGGCTTGAGTACTTTAAGGCCCATTGAGTCCTTTAAGGCCTGTTGAGTCCTTTAAAGCCTGTTGAGTCCTTTAAAGCCTGTTGAGTCCTTTAAAGCCTGTTGAGTCCTTTAAGGCCCGTTGAGTCATTTAAAGTTCCCTGAGTCCTTTAAGGCCCGTTGAGTCCTTTAAGGCTTGAGTCCTTTAAGGTCCGTTGAGTCCTTTAAGGCCCGTTGAGTCATTTAAAGTTCGCTGAGTCCTTTAAGGCCTGTTGAGTCCTTTAAGGCTTGAGTCCTTTAAGGTCCGTTGAGTCCTTTAAGGCCCGTTGAGTCATTTAAAGCTTGTTGAGTCCTTTAAAGCCTGTTGAGTCCTTAAAGGCCCATTGAGTCATTTAAAGCTTGTTGAGTCCTTTAAAGCCGGTTGAGTCCTTTAAAGCTTGTTGAGTCCCTTAAGGCTTGAGTCCTTTAAGGCCAGTTGAGTCCTTTAAGGCTTGAGTTCTTTAAGGCCCGTTGAGTCCTTTAAAGCTCGTTGAGTCCTTTAAGGCCCGTTGAGTCCTTTAAGGCTTGAGTACTTTAAGGCCCGTTGAGTCCTTTAAGGGCCGTTGAGTCATTTAAAGCTTGTTGAGTCCTTTAAGGCCAGTTGAGTCCTTTAAGGCTTGAGTTCTTTAAGGCCCGTTGAGTCCTTTAAAGCTCGTTGAGTCCTTTAAGGCCCGTTGAGTCTTTTAAGGCTTGAGTACTTTAAGGCCCGTTGAGTCATTTAAAGCTTGTTGAGTCCTTTAAGGCCCGTTGAGTCCTTTAAGGCCCGTTGAGTCATTTAAAGTTTGTTGAGTCCCTTAAGGCTTGAGTCCTTTAAGGCCCGTTGAGTCCTTTAAACCCCATTGAGTCCTTTAAGGCTTGAGTCCTTTAAGGCCCATTGAGTCCTTTAAAGCCGGTTGAGTCCTTTAAGGCCCGTTGAGTCATTTAAAGCTCGTTGAGTCCTTATGGCTTGAGTCCTTTAAGGTCCATAGAGTCCTTTAAAGCTTGTTGAGTCCTTTAAGGCTTGAGTTCTTTACGGCCCGTTGAGTCCTTTAAGGCTTGAGTCCTTTAAGGCCCGTTGAGTCCTTTAAGGCCCATTGAGTCCTTTAAAGCCGTTGAGTCCTTTAAGGCCCGTTGAGTTCTTTAAAGCCTGTTGAGTCCTTTAAAGCCTGTTGAGTCCTTTAAACCCCGTTGAGTCCTTTAATGCCTGTTGAGTCCTTTAAGGCCCGTTGAGTCATTTAAAGTTCGCTGAGTCCTTTAAGGCCCGTTGAGTCCTTTAAGGCCTGTTGAGTCCTTTAAACCCCGTTGAGTCCTTTAAGGCTTGAGTCCTTTAAGGCCCATTGAGTCCTTTAAAGCCCGTTGAGTCCTTTAAAGCCCGTTGAGTCCTTTAAGGCCCGTTGAGTCCAACCAAGAAGAGACCCCCTCTCGTCATCTCCCACACCGTGACTTAAACCACATTGTTTAATGTCCTAAACTGTTCTGCTGTCCTGTCCTAATGTCTGTTTTAGAGGTGGTGGATTTTTAAAGGCTAATATAATAGGCCTAACAATAATTTGAAGCAGGACAAAGCTAATAGCTGATTAATCGGTTGATATAACCTGCTCCCCTCCCTGCAAAAAAAAGAAATGACACTATATTAGAAACTGGATAACTTGAACTGAACATCTAAGTCAAAGTAATTAATACTTACAACCTGCTCATCCCCCCAAAGTCAGGGCGAAGCCGCTAACCAGCTGTAGGGATGGTACGTTAGGATTTTATCTTGTTGGCCCAGTTCTTTATCAATACTCTTACCGGTTCTTTTTCATTACTAAAGAATTGTTGTTTTTTTAAATTATCATTAAAACAATAAATATGATAGAATAAAAAAGGAGTAATATCTCACTGGAAACAAGTCTGTAATGTCAGTAAAATAAGTAATATTCCTGACATCAAAATACTGTGTGAAGTTTAGAAAGAATGAAGAACACAGACACAGTAGCGTAGGCAGAAATCACAGTGTGGTGGGCACAGAGAAAATCAGGTGGGCCAAGCTGTCCAACACCAATCATCTTCTGAAAAGCATATGTTAACCAAAATAGGCTGTTACAGGTATCTATCTATCTATCTATCTATCTATCTATCAATCTATCTATCTATCTAACTATCTATAAAAAAAAATAAAAATCTCCCTCTCACCCCCCTCCCATGGAGGGGGGGGGGGGGTCTCTTCCAGAGTTCTGGGAGTTTGAGGGATCTGCGCAGTATCTTAGCTGTTCCTAGGACTGCGCTCGTCTGGACAGAGACCTCAGATGTACCCAGAATCTGCTGGAGCCACTCTCCCAGTTTGTGGGTAACAGCCCCCAGTGCTCCCATTACCACTGGAACCACTGTTGCCTTTACTCCCCACATCCTTTCTAGCTCCTCTTTCAGCCCTTGGTATTTTTCGATCTTCTTGTGTTCCTTCTTCTTGATGTTGCTGTCGCTTGGGATTGCTACGTCTATCACCACTGCCTATATATATACATATATATATATATACATATATATATATATATATATATATCTGCTTGAATGCACCCCAGTTTAATCATACAAGCCTTATACATCATCACAGGTCATATTACAGGCACCAAGACCAACATTAAAAGCATCACATAGCCTGATACAGCGGCCACATATTCACACACACACACACACACACACACACACACACACACACACAGAGTCATAACATAACCCTAAACTAACTTTAACTTTAAGTCTTCATCTAAAATTAATGATTTTACATTAAGGGAACTTGCTTTTTGTCCCCATAAGGGAGGTGAGTCCCCACAACATTAGGAATACTTTGTACACACACACACACACACACACAGACACACACAAACACACACACACACATATACACAGCTGACATATGCAACAGCACCATTAATCAAGCTTATGGATAAAGGTAAACTGGCGCCAACATGCTCAGTAATGTCCAAAATTACCTGAATATAGTCACAGTGGCCACATAATATAACATGTGTATAGGGCCCCCACAACCACTAGGGGGCCCCGTTGTGCCAACAGTTTTTTTTTTCTCAAATGTAAACTGACACTTTTGGTAACCAAGTGTCCTTGTGTTGATCTAAAATACATACCTTATTTAAGCTCACAATGGCTAAAATAAAATGTATGTATAGATCAAAAAGCAGTTTTCATTCTGAGAGCCCTTATCAGCAAACCAATTTCAAAGTCATTATCAGATTCTCACATATGGACATACTGACGTTGATGGCTGAGTCGGTCGAGTCAGTCTGACAGTCTGAAGGTGAGATTGCTAAATCAAGGACAACGTTTAGACAGATATTTTATGCACTGTTTTATGTTTACTCTTGTTAATTTATTCAAAACATTGTGTTTTATTAAAATCATTTTATTGGTTCATTATTTATAGTTTGCACGTGTTTTGAGTTTGACAAATTTGATTGTTAACAATAGGGATGCATGATATTGGATTTTTTGCCGATATCCGATATGCCGATATTTCCAACTCATTGTGGCCGATACCGATATATGCGCATATTTTTTTCCAGCTGGATGAGGAGACTATTATGCATGCAAGCATAGATTGTACTAAGTATGATCAAGAAAGACAATATATGAAGGAAGAATTTAGGAAGACTGGAGTTCAGGAGCTCAGCATTAAAACTTAAATGAACCTGCCAAGTGGGTGCAGCAGTAGAGTTTTCATTGAGTTTATTAGACAAACAGGATTAATGTGTAGGATTTAATCTCTGGTCCACACTCCGGAGCAGAAGGTGGCGCTAATGCACGTAATACGCTGGTTATCAACCGCCTTTATAAACCAAAAAGAAGAAGATTTTTTTCCCCCAGAGTGGTACATCCTGTCAGCCGAGGTGTTTCCTATCTGTGCAGCCGAACATTACAGCTCCTTGACGGACTGTTTCACCCTGACGGTCCCGGTGTTTCCTCCGCAGGCTCCACTTCACTTAGCTGCCTGTCAGACCTGCTGCTTCTTCCCACTTTAACCTGAATAACAAACCGCTAACGCTCCGCTAGCTGCAGCATAACCGGAAGGAAGGACAGCCAGCTAGCCTTCCAGCTAACGTTTGAAGAATTGAATTTAAAATCCTTCTCCTCACATACAAAGCCCTTAACGGTCAGGCACCATTATTTCTTAAAGAGCTCATAGTACCCTATTTCCCCACTAGAGCACTGCGCTCCCAGTATGCAGCTTACTAGTGGTTCCTACAGTCACCAAAAGTAGAATGGGAGGCAGAGCCTTCAGCTATGAGGCTCCTCTCTTGTGGAACCATCTTCCAGATTCAGTCCAGGGGGCAGACATCCTTTCTATGTTTAAGAGTAGGCTTAAAACTTTCCTTTTTGATAAAGCTTATAGTTAGGGCTGACCAGACTCGCCTTAGATCAGCCCTTAGTTATGCTGCTATAGGCCTAGACTGCTGGGGGACTTCCCATGATGCACTGGGCTCCTCTCTCCTCTTCTCCATCTGTATGTATTCTTTTACCATTAATGCTTGTTACTAACTTGACTTCTTCCCCGGAGTTCTTTGTGCTATCTCTGTGCTCCCCCCCTCAACCCCCACCCCCACCCTCTTCTCTCTCTCTCAACCAAACCGGTCAAGGCAGATGGCTGCCTACCTAGAGCCGGGTTCTGCTTGATGTTTCTTCCTGTTAAAGGGGAGTTTTTCCTTACCGCTGTCGCCAAGTGCTGCTCATGAGGGAATTGTTGGGTCTCTCTCTGTGTAAATTAAAGAGTTCGGTCTAGATCTGCTCCATGTGAAAAATGCCCTGAGATGACTTCTGTTGTGATTTGGCGCAATATAAATAAAATTGAATTGAACTGAACTGAATTATATGTATATGTATATGCAGTCTATAAGCAGTTAGATGCAGTATATAAGCAGTGACAGTGTATATGTATATGCAGTCTATAAGCAGTGACAGTGTACATGTATATGCAGTCTATAAGCAGTGACAGTGTACATGTATATGCAGTCTATAAGCAGTGACAGTGTATATGCAGTCTATAAGCAGTGACAGTGTACATGTATATGCAGTCTATAAGCAGTGACAGTGTATATGCAGTCTATAAGCAGTGACAGTGTATATGCAGTATATAAGCAGTGACAGTGTATATGTATATGCAGTATATAAGCAGTGACAGTGTATATGCAGTATATAAGCAGTGACAGTGTATATGTATATGCAGTCTATAAGCAGTGACAGTGTATATGTATATGCAGTCTATAAGCAGTGACAGTGTATATGTATATGCAGTCTATAAGCAGTGACAGTGTATATGTATATGCAGTATATAAGCAGTGACAGTGTATATGTATATGCAGTCTATAAGCAGTGACAGTGTATATGTATATGCAGTCTATAAGCAGTTAGATGCAGTATATAAGCAGTGACAGTGTATATGTATATGCAGTATATAAGCAGTGACAGTGTATATGCAGTCTATAAGCAGTGACAGTGTATATGCAGTCTATAAGCAGTGACAGTGTACATGTATATGCAGTCTATAAGCAGTGACAGTGTATATGTATATGCAGTATATAAGCAGTTACAGTGTATATGTATATGCAGAGTATATAAGCAGTGACAGTGTATATGCAGTATATAAGCAGTGACAGTGTATATGTATATGCAGTATATAAGCAGTGACAGTGTATATGTATATGCAGAGTATATAAGCAGTGACAGTGTATATGCAGTATATAAGCAGTGACAGTGTATATGTATATGCAGTATATAAGCAGTGACAGTGTATATGTATATGCAGTATATAAGCAGTTACAGTGTATATGTATATGCAGTATATAAGCAGTTACAGTGTACATGTATATGCAGTATATAAGCAGTTACAGTGTATATGTATATGCAGTATATAAGCAGTTACAGTGTACATGTATATGCAGTCTATAAGCAGTGACAGTGTATATGTATATGCAGTATATAAGCAGTGACAGTGTATATGTATATGCAGTCTATAAGCAGTGACAGTGTATATGTATATGCAGTCTATAAGCAGTGACAGTGTATATGTATATGCAGTATATAAGCAGTGACAGTGTACATGTATATGCAGTATATAAGCAGTTACAGTGTATATGTATATGCAGTCTATAAGCAGTGACAGTGTATATGCAGTATATAAGCAGTGACAGTGTATATGTATATGCAGTATATAAGCAGTGACAGTGTATATGTATATGCAGTATATAAGCAGTGACAGTGTATATGTATATGCAGTATATAAGCAGTTACAGTGTACATGTATATGCAGTATATAAGCAGTTACAGTGTATATGTATATGCAGTCTATAAGCAGTGACAGTGTATATGCAGTATATAAGCAGTGACAGTGTATATGTATATGCAGTATATAAGCAGTGACAGTGTATATGTATATGCAGTATATAAGCAGTGACAGTGTATATGTATATGCAGTCTATAAGCAGTGACAGTGTATATGTATATGCAGTATATAAGCAGTGACAGTGTATATGTATATGCAGTCTATAAGCAGTGACAGTGTATATGTATATGCAGTCTATAAGCAGTGACAGTGTATATGTATATGCAGTATATAAGCAGTGACAGTGTATATGTATATGCAGTATATAAGCAGTGACAGTGTATATGTATATGCAGTATATAAGCAGTGACAGTGTATATGTATATGCAGTCTATAAGCAGTGACAGTGTATATGTATATGCAGTATATAAGCAGTTACAGTGTATATGTATATGCAGTCTATAAGCAGTGACAGTGTACATGTATATGCAGAGTATATAAGCAGTGACAGTGTATATGTATATGCAGTCTATAAGCAGTTACAGTGTATATGTATATGCAGTATATAAGCAGTTACAGTGTATATGTATATGCAGTCTATAAGCAGTTACAGTGTATATGTATATGCAGTATATAAGCAGTGACAGTGTATATGTATATGCAGTATATAAGCAGTTACAGTGTATATGTATATGCAGTATATAAGCAGTTACAGTGTATATGTATATGCAGTATATAAGCAGTTACAGTGTATATGTATATGCAGTATATAAGCAGTTACAGTGTATATGTATATGCAGTCTATAAGCAGTGACAGTGTATATGTATATGCAGTATATAAGCAGTGACAGTGTATATGCAGTATATAAGCAGTTACAGTGTACATGTATATGCAGTCTATAAGCAGTGACAGTGTATATGTATATGCAGTATATAAGCAGTTACAGTGTATATGTATATGCAGTCTATAAGCAGTGACAGTGTATATGTATATGCAGTATATAAGCAGTGACAGTGTATATGTATATGCAGTATATAAGCAGTGACAGTGTATATGTATATGCAGTCTATAAGCAGTGACAGTGTATATGTATATGCAGTATATAAGCAGTTACAGTGTATATGTATATGCAGTCTATAAGCAGTGACAGTGTACATGTATATGCAGTATATAAGCAGTTACAGTGTATATGTATATGCAGTCTATAAGCAGTTACAGTGTACATGTATATGCAGTCTATAAGCAGTGACAGTGTATATGTATATGCAGTCTATAAGCAGTTACAGTGTATATGTATATGCAGTATATAAGCAGTTACAGTGTACATGTATATGCAGTCTATAAGCAGTGACAGTGTATATGTATATGCAGTATATAAGCAGTTACAGTGTATATGTATATGCAGTCTATAAGCAGTGACAGTGTATATGTATATGCAGTATATAAGCAGTGACAGTGTATATGTATATGCAGTATATAAGCAGTGACAGTGTATATGTATATGCAGAGTATATAAGCAGTGACAGTGTATATGTATATGCAGTATATAAGCAGTGACAGTGTATATGTATATGCAGAGTATATAAGCAGTGACAGTGTATATGTATATGCAGTATATAAGCAGTGACAGTGTATATGTATATGCAGAGTATATAAGCAGTGACAGTGTATATGTATATGCAGTATATAAGCAGTGACAGTGTATATGTATATGCAGAGTATATAAGCAGTGACAGTGTATATGTATATGCAGTATATAAGCAGTGACAGTGTATATGTATATGCAGAGTATATAAGCAGTGACAGTGTATATGTATATGCAGTATATAAGCAGTGACAGTGTATATGTATATGCAGAGTATATAAGCAGTTACAGTGTATATGTATATGCAGAGTATATAAGCAGTGACAGTGTATATGTATATGCAGTATATAAGCAGTGACAGTGTATATGTATATGCAGAGTATATAAGCAGTGACAGTGTATATGTATATGCAGTCTATAAGCAGTGACAGTGTATATGTATATGCAGTCTATAAGCAGTGACAGTGTATATGTATATGCAGAGTATATAAGCAGTGACAGTGTATATGCAGTATATAAGCAGTGACAGTGTATATGTATATGCAGTATATAAGCAGTGACAGTGTATATGTATATGCAGTATATAAGCAGTGACAGTGTATATGTATATGCAGTATATAAGCAGTGACAGTGTATATGTATATGCAGTATATAAGCAGTGACAGTGTACATGTATATGTATATGCAGTCTATAAGCAGTGACAGTGTATATGTATATGCAGTATATAAGCAATGACAGTGTATATGTATATGCAGTCTATAAGCAGTGACAGTGTATATGTATATGCAGTATATAAGCAGTGACAGTGTACATGTATATGCAGTAAATAAGCAGTCTGACCCCGGTCTATGAGCTTGTCGATGTCCGGGTCCAGGCCCTGGAAGTAGCACTTTCTCCACAGACCGGAGTGAGTGGAGAACAGCGGCCTGCCGCACTCGGTCTCCAGAATGCCCATCCCCAGGATGGCCCGCCAGTTCTCCAGCAGCTCCTCCTCTCTGCTGCCCACATGCACGGGCTTCATCAGCGCCACGTCCCGCTGCCGAGCCCCGCCGCTGCCGGTATCCACCAGCGGCAGGTGGTAGATGGGCATCTCCCGGTTCTTCTGGTCGTTGGAGTCGGATCCGTGCCGGTCGCAGTTCTCCTTGTGCCGGCGGGTGTCGGTCTCGTACCAGTGGTCGGTGGAGATGGCGGAGACCAGCAGCAGCAGGGACAGCACGCTGAGCGCGAGGCTCACCGCGGACACCGTCACCGTCACCGGCCTGGCTCTCTCCATGGCTGGGACATGGACCGTGCTGCCCCCGGCCCCGGTCCCGGAGCAGGTCCTGGAGCAGGTCCCGGTGCTGGTCTTCCGTCGGTTCCCGCCGCGATTTCCGTTAGAGGGCATCTTCTGCGGCCATCCTCGCGCCCGTCAGCCGTTCCCCGTTTGTCCTCGAGAGCTCGTTGTCATGCCGACTGACGGACTGTCCGCTGCGTCAAGGTGACGGCAGGAAACACGCAGCAGCCCGGAAGCTGCGTGACGCTGCCTTCAGAATAAAACTTCTTCAGCAATACAAATACCTTATGTTTACACACCGCGTGACGTCAGTATGCCCCCCCCCTTGATGAACACATGAACACATGATGAGCACATGATGAATATATGAACACATGATGGACACATGATGAATATATGATGAACACATGAACACATGATGGACACAAGATGAACACATGATGAATATATGATGATGAACACATGATGAATATATGAACACATGATTAACACATGATGAATATATGATGATGAGCACATGATGAACACATGATGAATGTATGAATACATGATGAACACACGATGAATATATGATGATAAACACATGAACACATGATGGACACATGATGAACACATGATGAACACATGATGAATATATGATGATGAACACATGATGAATATATGAACACATAATTAACACATGATGAATATATGATGATGAACACATGATGAACACATGATGAATGTATGAATACATGATGAACACATGATGAATATATGATGATGAACACATGAACACATGATGGACACATGATGAACACATGATGAACACATGATGAATATATGATGATGAACACATGATGAATATATGAACACATGATTAACACATGATGAATATATGATGATGAACACATGATGAACACATGATGAACACATGATGAATATATGATGATGAACACATGATGAATATATGATGATGAACACATGAACACATGATGGACACATGATGAACATATGATGAACACATGATGAATATATGATGATGAACACATGAACACATGATGGACACATGATGAACACATGATGAACACATGATGAATATATGATGATGAACACATGAACACACGATGAACACATGATGAACACATGATGAACACACAATGAATATATGATGATGAACACATGATGAATATATGAACACATGATTAACACATGATGAATATATGATGATGAACACATGATGAATATATGATGATGAACACATGAACACATGATGAACACATGATGAACACATGATGAATGTATGATGATAAACACATGAACACATGATGGACACATGATGAACACATGATGAACACATGATGAATATATGATGATGAACACATGATGAATATATGAACACATAATTAACACATGATGAATATATGATGATGAACACATGATGAATGTATGAATACATGATGAACACATGATGAATATATGATGATGAACACATGAACACATGATGGACACATGATGAACACATGATGAACACATGATGAATATATGATGATGAACACATGATGAATATATGAACACATGATTAACACATGATGAATATATGATGATGAACACATGATGAACACATGATGAACACATGATGAACACATGATGAATATATGATGATGAACACATGATGAATATATGATGATGAACACATGAACACATGATGGACACATGATGAACATATGATGAACACATGATGAATATATGATGATGAACACATGAACACATGATGGACACATGATGAACACATGATGAACACATGATGAATATATGATGATGAACACATGAACACACGATGAACACATGATGAATATATGAACACATGATGAACACATGATGAATATATGATGATGAACACATGAACACATGATGAACACATGATTTATTGATGGGTCGGTTTGGCGTTGAGCTGCAGAATCATCAGAATAAACAAAGTCAGAGAAAATATAAACATAAGTTAAATATACATAAATCATAAAATGCAAATGTTTGATATAAAATGTGTAAAACCTTGTGAACAGATCTGTTACAGCTTTGCATCAGTGAGGAGATTATTTTACTACGAAGCCAGTTCAACATATCCAGGCTCCACAAACCTTCAACTCCCAGTCAGAGATAACTGGTATCATGATGGTTATCAGCGGTCTTTGTTAACTCAGGCTTCAGGCTCTGTGTGCGTCCCCATTAAAAGGAGGTGTTTGGCGTCATTTGACTCTTTTTCCACACAGAATGGAGCGATGTCTTGCCGCCTGCTTCAGTCGGGAGGAACAACGCTGTTGCTGCAAATAAGGAGAGAGAGGAATGCTGGCATTAAATTTGTTAATTGAAAAACTAATTTGTATTTAGTTCATATATTTATTTTACCACTCAATGCCTCCCACATCCAGCTCTTAAACTTTAAACATGATGCAGAAATGCACTCATGTCTGAGTCTGTCCTAGAATGAAGGTTTAGTGGAAATCACTTCAGTTTTTGTCAATCAAAGTGAAATTAATATTATAGATTGAATATTATCTGTGATAAACACCAATAGACTAATCAATTGGATTTCATTTTTTTTCATTCATTTTCTCATTAGGTTTTAGTTCTTTATTTTATTTTTAAATTTGAAATACAGATTTATATATTGTAACATAATCTCATCCCACAGTAACCCTAATCTCTTGTACAATATGACATATCAAAATAATGGTAATAATGTTATAACAACAACAACAACAACAATAATAATAATAATAATAATAATAATAATAATAATAATAACACAGAATGTGTTCATGTCAGATGTGGTGCATTTACAGATGTGTAAATAATAAGATATTATGTGAATATCACACATAGTGTCCATGACAATCCATCATACATGTGAACATGTCTGAGTGTAAACACATTGTTCTGGTACTTTCACTGTTTATTGTTGTTGTTGTCATGGAAACAATACCCGACAACAGTACCTGTAAATATTATTTGTTTCAGTGAAAACCGTCCTTAACATAAAAGTGGGATTAAAATATGGTTATGAAACTGTCAATAAATTGATTTTAAAACAGAACACATCACTGCCGTGACGTCATCAAGCAACAAACAAACGCTCCACACGCGCGCCATTAAAGTTTTATTTTGAAATAGCTGACCGGAAGTGGTGATGTGCCGTCACTGCGGCTACCTTGACGGTGTCGATGCTCCGCACTGAGCTGGGTGTGGACTCTCTGCCACTGTACAGCAACACTGTGATGACTGAATAACAACAGTATAACCTGCACTCGTCACAACAGAGAAACGTTCCTCTAACGTTCAGGATATGTTCAGAACTGATGATTCAATGATCAATAATAATAATAATAACAGACATAGACACAATAGATTTTATATGTGCATATAAAAATACATCCAAACAAAAGAGTTCATTTGGATTCTGCTTCTCATCTCCTGCACACCAGTAGAGTCTCAGTAGAACTGGTGCCTTTCTACAATAGATACTGGGTAGAACTGGTACATTTCTACAATAGAGTCTGGATAGAACTGGTGTCTTTCTACAATAGAGTCTGGATAGAACTGGTACATTTCTACAATAGAGTCTGGATAGAACTGGTACATTTCTACAATAGAGTCTGGATAGAACTGGTGTCTTTCTACAATAGAGTCTGGATAGAACTGGTACATTTCTACAATAGAGTCTGGATAGAACTGGTGTCTTTCTACAATAGAGTGTGGGTGGAACTGGTACATTTCTACAATAGAATCTGAATAGAACTGATGCCTTTCTACAATAGACTCTGAATAGAACTGATGCCTTTCTACAATAGATACTGGGTAGAACTGGTATGTTTCTACAATAGAATCTGAATAGAACTGGTGCCTTTCTACAATAGAGTCTGGGTAGAACTGGTGGGTTTCTACAATAGAATCTGAATAGAACTGGTGTCTTTCTACAATAGATACTGGGTAGAACTGGTATGTTTCTACAATAGAATCTGAATAGAACTGGTGTCTTTCTACAGTAGAGTCTGGGTAGAACTGGTGGGTTTCTACAGTAGAGTCTGGGTAGAACTGGTGGGTTTCTACAGTAGTGTCTAGGTAGAACTGCTGGGTTTCTACAGTAGAGTCTGGGTAGAACTGGTACATTTCTACAATAGAATCTGAATAGAACTGGTGCCTTTCTACAATAGACTCTGGGTAGAACTGGTACATTTCTACAATAGAGTCTGGATAGAACTGATGCCTTTCTACAATAGAGTCTGGGTAGAACTGGTACATTTCTACAATAGAGTCTGGATAGAACTGGTACATTTCTACAATAGAGTCTGGATAGAACTGATGCCTTTCTACAATAGAGTCTGGGTAGAACTGGTGTCTTTCTACAATAGAGTCTGGGTAGAACTGGTACATTTCTACAATAGAATCTGAATAGAACTGGTGTCTTTCTACAATAGAGTCTGGGTAGAACTGGTACATTTCTACAATAGACTCTGGGTAGAACTGGTACATTTCTACAATAGACTCTGGGTAGAACTGGTACATTTCTACAATAGAATCTGAATAGAACTGGTGTCTTTCTACAATAGACTCTGGGTAGAACTGGTACATTTCTACAATAGACTCTGGGTAGAACTGGTACATTTCTACAATAGAATCTGAATAGAACTGGTGTCTTCCTACAATAGACTCTGGGTAGAACTGGTACATTTCTACAATAGACTCTGGGTAGAACTGGTACATTTCTACAATAGAATCTGAATAGAACTGGTGGCTTTCTACAATAGACTCTGGGTAGAACTGGTACATTTCTACAATAGAATCTGAATAGAACTGGTGTCTTTCTACAATAGAGTGTGGGTGGAACTGGTATATTTCTACAATAGAATCTGAATAGAACTGGTGTCTTTCTACAATAGAGTGTGGGTGGAACTGGTACATTTTTACAATAGAATCTGAATAGAACTGGTGCCTTTCTACAATAGAGTCTGGGTAGAACTGGTACATTTCTACAATAGAATCTGAATAGAACTGGTGCCTTTCTACAATAGAGTCTGGATAGAACTGGTACATTTCTACAATAGAATCTGAATAGAACTGGTGTCTTTCTACAATAGAGTCTGGATAGAACTGGTGTCTTTCTACAATAGAGTCTGGATAGAACTGGTACATTTCTACAATAGAATCTGAATAGAACTGGTGTCTTTCTACAATAGACTCTGGGTAGAACTGGTACATTTCTACAATAGAGTCTGGATAGAACTGGTGTCTTTCTACAATAGAGTCTGGATAGAACTGGTACATTTCTACAATAGAATCTGAATAGAACTGGTGTCTTTCTACAGTAGAGTCTGGGTAGAACTGGTGGGTTTCTACAGTAGAGTCTGGGTAGAACTGGTGGGTTTCTACAATAGAATCTGAATAGAACTGGTGGGTTTCTACAGTAGAGTCTGGGTAGAACTGGTGGGTTTCTACAGTAGAGTCTGGGTAGAACTGGTGGGTTTCTACAGTAGAGTCTGGATAGAACTGGTGCCTTTCTACAATAGAATCTGGGTAGAACTGGTGGGTTTCTACAATAGAATCTGAGTAGAACTGGTTGTTTCTACAATAGAATCTGAATAGAACTGGTGGGTTTCTACAGTAGAGTCTGAATACAACTGGTGCCTTTCTACAGTAGATTCTGAGTAGAACTGGTGGGTTTCTACAGTAGATTCTGGGTAGAGTTCTTGAACTGGTGGGTTTTTACAGTAGAGTCTGGGTAGAACTGGTACATTTCTACAATACAATCTGAATACAACTGGTGCCTTTCTACAGTAGATTCTGAGTAGAACTGGTGGGTTTCTACAGTAGATTCTGGGTAGAACTGGTGGGTTTCTACAGTAGAGTCTGGGTTGAACTGGTGGGTTTCTACAGTAGAGTCTGGGTTGAACTGGTGCCTTTCTTCAGTAGAGTCTGGGTAGAACTGGTGGGTTTTTACAGTAGAGTCTGGGTAGAACTGGTGGGTTTCTACAGTAGAGTCTGGGTAGAACTGGTGGGTTTCTGCTGTAGAGTCTGGGTAGAACTGGTGGGTTTTTACAGTAGAGTCTGGGTAGAACTGGTGGGTTTCTACAGTAGAGTCTGGGTTGAACTGGTGGGTTTCTACAGTAGAGTCTGGGTTGAACTGGTGCCTTTCTTCAGTAGAGTCTGGGTAGAACTGGTGGGTTTCCACGGTAGAGTCTGGGTAGAACTGGTGGGTTTCTACAGTAGATTCTGGGTAGAGTTCTTGAACTGGTGGGTTTTTACAGTAGAGTCTGGGTAGAACTGGTGGGTTTTTACAGTAGAGTCTGGGTAGAACTGGTGGGTTTCTACAGTAGAGTCTGGGTTGAACTGGTGGGTTTTTACAGTAGAGTCTGGGTAGAACTGGTGGGTTTCTACAGTAGAGTCTGGGTTGAACTGGTGGGTTTCTACAGTAGAGTCTGGGTTGAACTGGTGCCTTTCTTCAGTAGAGTCTGGGTAGAACTGGTGGGTTTCCACGGTAGAGTCTGGGTAGAACTGGTGGGTTTCTACAGTAGATTCTGGGTAGAGTTCTTGAACTGGTGGGTTTTTACAGTAGAGTCTGGGTAGAACTGGTGGGTTTCTACAGTAGATTCTGGGTAGAACTGGTGGGTTTCTACAGTAGAGTTTGGGTAGAACTGGTGGGTTTCCACGGTAGAGTCTGGGTAGAACTGGTGGGTTTCTACAGTAGATTCTGGGTAGAACTGGTGGGTTTCTACAGTAGAGTCTGGGTAGAACTGGTGGGTTTCTACAGTAGATTCTGGGTAGAACTGGTGGGTTTCTACAGTAGAGTCTGGGTAGAACTGGTGGGCTTCTACAGTAGATTCTGGGTAGAACTGGTGGGTTTCTACAGTAGAGTCTGGGTTGAACTGGTGCCTTTCTACAGTAGAGTCTGGGTAGAACTGGTGGGTTTCCACGGTAGAGTCTGGGTAGAACTGGTGGGTTTCTACAGTAGATTCTGGGTAGAGTTCTTGAACTGGTGGGTTTTTACAGTAGAGTCTGGGTAAAACTGGTGGGTTTCTAAAGTAGATTCTGGGTAGAACTGGTGGGTTTCTACAGTAGAGTTTGGGTAGAACTGGTGGGTTTCTACAGTAGAGTCTGGGTAGAACTGGTGGGTTTCTGCTGTAGATTCTGGGTAGAACTGGTGGGTTTCTAAAGTAGAGTCTGGGTAGAACTGGTGGGTTTCTGCTGTAGATTCTGGGTAGAACTGGTGGGTTTCTGCTGTAGATTCTGGGTAGAACTGGTGGGTTTCTACAGTAGATTCTGGGTAGAACTGGTGGGTTTCTACAGTAGAGTCTGGGTAGAACTGGTGGGTTTCTACAGTAGATTCTGGGTAGAACTGGTGGGTTTCTACAGTAGAGTCTGGGTAGAACTGGTGGGTTTCTACAGTAGAGTTTGGGTAGAACTGGTGGGTTTCTACAGTAGAGTCTGGGTAGAACTGGTGGGTTTCTACAGTAGAGTCTGGGTAGAACTGGTGGGTTTCTACAGTAGAGTCTGGGTAGAACTGGTGGGTTTCTGCTGTAGAGTCTGGGTAGAACTGGTGGGTTTCTACAGTAGAGTCTGGGTAGAACTGGTGGGTTTCTACAGTAGAGTCTGGGTAGAACTGGTGGGCTTCTACAGTAGAGTCTGGGTAGAACTGGTGGGTTTCTACAGTAGAGTCTGGGTAGAACTGGTGGGCTTCTACAGTAGAGTCTGGGTAGAACTGGTGGGTTTCTACAGTAGAGTCTGGGTAGAACTGGTGGGCTTCTACAGTAGAGTTTGGGTAGAACTGGTGGGTTTCTACAGTAGAGTCTGGGTAGAACTGGTGGGCTTCTACAGTAGAGTCTGGGTAGAACTGGTGGGTTTCTACAGTAGAGTCTGGGTAGAACTGGTGGGTTTCTGCTGTAGAAGTTTGGTAGAATATGCATTTTTCTGTGGTCAATTTTCAGTGTACATATTGTGCATTTCTGTATCAGTGGAGTTGGTGCGTTTCTACTGAAGAGTTTTGGCAGAATTAATGAGTTTCTGCAGGAGAGTCTAAGTAGAGTCTTGGTAGAATCTGTGTTTTTCTGTTGAAATGGAGCGTTTCTGTGGACGATTCTCAGTATATGTACTGACTGCGTATTTCTGTTGAAGAGTCTCAGTACAATTGTATAGAATCAGTGTGTTTCTGCAGTAGAGTTCCAGTAGAATCAGTTTTCAGTGTGTTTCTGTGATTGATTTTCAGTAGAACTGGCGGATTTCTGCAGAAGAGTCTTACTGATATTTCTGTATAAAAGTACTGAGTAGAAGTATTCAGTAGAACCACTGTGTTTCTACATCTGAGTCTCAGTAGAAATGATGCACTTCTGTAGTTGAGTTTAAGTAGAGTTTGTGAATCTCTTGAGTAGAGTGTCAGTAGAATCAACAGATTTTTGCGTAAAAGTCTTGGTAGAGTCTTCTTACTTCTGCACGAGGATCTGGGTAGAATCAGTGCATTTCTGCGGTGGAGTCTCAGTAGAATTTTTTGGTAGAATGAGTGTTTTTCTGCTGCAGTGTCAAAATAAAATCAGTGCGTATTTGTGATGGAGTTTCAATAGAGTATTTGTAGTAGAGTCTCAGTAAAATAAAACTCTTCCTCAGAAGTCTTCCTCAGCCTGCAGGGATGAACGTAAACTGCTCACTCAGATAAACAAACTCAGTTGTTTGTTTGAGGTGTTCACTGTCATAACTCACAAATAGACATCACAGCACCATCAGAGGAAAAACAGGGTCAAGCTGCTCCGTGCTGCCTTCAGGGACTCCTCACTGTGTGTTAGTGTGTGTGTGTGTGTGTGTGTGTGTCGGGGGGCAGTGCGCATGCGCCATGCTTGCGGAAGAAGCCAGTGTGTTTACAGTTAGTCCACCGGGTCAGTGCGGGTCAGTTCGGGTCTGAGGCTCCGGGAACATGAGCTGCGGTCCGGACTTCTCCCGCCGGAACCCGCAGGACGACTTCCAGCTGATCCAGCGGGTCGGCAGCGGCACGTACGGTGACGTTTATAAGGTACACAGCGACATCACAGCGCGGATTTACTGAGCGCTAGCAGCGGGTTAGCCTGGGTCTAACACGAGTCTAACACGGGTCTAACACGGGTTAAACACGGGTTAAACACGGGACTGTCTCTGTGTTTAAAACGGGTTCAATGTGTGTGTGTGTGTGTGTGTGTGTGTGTGTGTGTATATGTATATGTGTGTGTGTTGGGGATAACATGATCAATCTGAGATCAGCTGATTGGTCTGGAGTCTGGAGCCAATCATGGTCCAGTATTCAGCTGACACAGTGTGATGTGGAGACTTGAACAAACACTGAGAATGAACTTTACAGTGAAGCAGAAATTAATATTTACAGACTCACAGATTCTGGATTTTTAATGAAGGAAAAGAAAAACACATCAGACCCAAATTATTTCTGAAAAGTACTTTTATTTCTTCAACATGTGGAGAATCTTTAAAGTGACGCTGTAGAAATACTACAAGTTACAAGTTTAAGTCCTGCATCCAAACTATCAAAGTACCGAGAGATTAAATATAAACATGATGTCATTATGCAGACTGGTCCATGTCAGAGAACTGCAACTAATGATTCATGTCATGATCAGTTAAAGTATTAAAACAACAGTCAGGAGCTGTGATCATTTCTCCTGTTCATACTGTTAGAATCCCTGCAGGTCTTGCAGGTGTTGCAGGTGTTGCAGGTGTTTGTTGGTGTTGCAGGTGTTTGTTGGTGTTGCAGGTGTTTGTTGGTGTTGCAGGTGTTTGTTGGTGTTTGTTGGTGTTGCAGGTGTTTGCAGGTGTTTGTTGGTGTTGCAGGTGTTTGTTGGTGTTGCAGGTGTTTGTTGGTGTTGCAGGTGTTTGTTGGTGTTGCAGGTGTCTGTTGGTGTTGCAGGTGTTTGTTGGTGTTGCAGGTGTTTGTTGGTGTTTGTTGGTGTTGCAGGTGTCTGTTGGTGTTGCAGGTGTCTGCAGTTGTTTGTTGGTGTTGCAGGTGTCTGTTGGTGTTGCAGGTGTTTGTTGGTGTTGCAGGTGTCTGTTGGTGTTGCAGGTGTTTGTTGGTGTTGCAGGTGTTTGTTGGTGTTGCAGGTGTTTGTTGGTGTTGCAGGTGTTGGTGTAGCAGGTGTTTGTTGGTGTTGCAGGTGTTTGTTGGTGTTGCAGGTGTCTGCAGTTGTTTGTTGGTGTTGCAGGTGTTTGTTGGTGTTGCAGTTGTTTGTTGGTGTTGCAGGTGTTTGTTGGTGTTGCAGGTGTTGGTGTAGCAGGTGTTTGTTGGTGTTGCAGGTGTTGGTGTTGCAGGTGTTGGTGTTGCAGGTGTTTGTTGGTGTTGCAGGTGTTGGTGTTGCAGGTGTTTGTTGGTGTTGCAGGTGTTGGTGTTGCAGGTGTTTGCAGGTGTTTCAGGTGTTTGCAGGTGTTTGTTGGTGTTTGCAGGTGTTTGTTGGTGTTTGCAGGTGTTTGCAGGTGTTGCAGGTGTTTGCAGGTGTTTGCAGGTGTTTGCAGGTGTTTGTTGGTGTTGCAGGTGTTTGTTGGTGTTTGCAGGTGTTTGTTGGTGTTTCAGGTGTTTGCAGGTGTTGCAGTGTTTGCAGGTGTTTGTTGGTGTTTGTTGGTGTTTGTTGGTGTTGCAGGTGTTTGTTGGTGTTGCAGGTGTTGGTTGGTGTTGCAGGTGTTGGTTGGTGTTGCAGGTGTTGGTTGGTGTTGCAGGTGTTGGTGTTGCAGGTGTTTGCAGGTGTTTGTTGGTGTTTGTTGGTGTTGCAGGTGTTGGTTGGTGTTGCAGGTGTTGGTTGGTGTTGCAGGTGTTTGTTGGTGTTGCAGGTGTTTGTTGGTGTTGCAGGTGTCTGTTGGTGTTGCAGGTGTTTGTTGGTGTTGCAGGTGTCTGTTGGTGTTGCAGGTGTTTGTTGGTGTTTGTTGGTGTTGCAGGTGTCTGTTGGTGTTGCAGGTGTTTGTTGGTGTTGCAGGTGTCTGTTGGTGTTGCAGGTGTTTGTTGGTGTTGCAGGTGTTTGTTGGTGTTGCAGG
The DNA here is from genome assembly GCF_963924715.1 of Thunnus thynnus. NCBI lineage: Eukaryota > Metazoa > Chordata > Actinopteri > Scombriformes > Scombridae > Thunnus > Thunnus thynnus. The sequence continues at coordinate 39,123,460 of NC_089519.1, forward strand.
TGTCTGCAGTTGTTTGTTGGTGTTGCAGGTGTCTGTTGGTGTTGCAGGTGTTTGTTGGTGTTGCAGGTGTCTGTTGGTGTTGCAGGTGTTTGTTGGTGTTGCAGGTGTCTGTTGGTGTTGCAGGTGTTTGTTGGTGTTGCAGGTGTCTGTTGGTGTTGCAGGTGTTTGTTGGTGTTGCAGGTGTCTGTTGGTGTTGCAGGTGTTTGTTGGTGTTGCAGGTGTTTGTTGGTGTTGCAGGTGTTTGTTGGTGTTGCAGGTGTCTGCAGTTGTTTGTTGGTGTTGCAGGTGTTTGTTGGTGTTGCAGTTGTTTGTTGGTTTTGCAGGTGTTTGTTGGTGTTGCAGTTGTTTGTTGGTGTTGCAGGTGTCTGTTGGTGTTGCAGTTGTTTGTTGGTGTTGCAGGTGTTTGTTGGTGTTGCAGTTGTTTGTTGGTTTTGCAGGTGTTTGTTGGTGTTGCAGTTGTTTGTTGGTGTTGCAGGTGTCTGTTGGTGTTGCAGGTGTTTGTTGGTGTTGCAGGTGTCTGTTGGTGTTGCAGGTGTTTGTTGGTGTTGCAGGTGTCTGTTGGTGTTGCAGGTGTTTGTTGGTGTTGCAGGTGTTTGTTGGTGTTGCAGTTGTTTGTTGGTTTTGCAGGTGTTTGTTGGTGTTGCAGGTGTTGGTGTAGCAGGTGTTGGTGTTGCAGGTGTTTGTTGGTGTTGCAGGTGTTTGTTGGTGTTGCAGTTGTTTGTTGGTTTTGCAGGTGTTTGTTGGTGTTGCAGGTGTTTGTTGGTGTTGCAGGTGTTTGTTGGTGTTGCAGGTGTTGGTGTAGCAGGTGTTGGTTTTGCAGGTGTTTGTTGGTGTTGCAGGTGTTGGTGTTGCAGGTGTTGGTGTTGCAGGTGTTTGTTGGTGTTGCAGGTGTTGGTGTTGCAGGTGTTTGTTGGTGTTGCAGGTGTTGGTGTTGCAGGTGTTTGCAGGTGTTTGCAGGTGTTTCAGGTGTTTGCAGGTGTTTGTTGGTGTTTGCAGGTGTTTGTTGGTGTTTGCAGGTGTTTGTTGGTGTTTCAGGTGTTTGCAGGTGTTGCAGGTGTTTGTTGGTGTTGCAGGTGTTTGCAGGTGTTTGCAGGTGTTTGTTGGTGTTTGCAGGTGTTTGTTGGTGTTTCAGGTGTTTGCAGGTGTTGCAGGTGTTTGCAGGTGTTTGCAGGTGTTTGCAGGTGTTTGTTGGTGTTGCAGGTGTTTGTTGGTGTTTGCAGGTGTTTGTTGGTGTTTCAGGTGTTTGCAGGTGTTGCAGTGTTTGCAGGTGTTTGTTGGTGTTGCAGGTGTTTGCAGGTGTTTGTTGGTGTTTGTTGGTGTTGCAGGTGTTTGTTGGTGTTGCAGGTGTTGGTTGGTGTTGCAGGTGTTGGTTGGTGTTTGCAGGTGTTTGTTGGTGTTTCAGGTGTTTGCAGGTGTTTGTTGGTGTTGCAGGTGTTTGTTGGTGTTGCAGGTGTTTGTTGGTGTTTGCAGGTGTTTGTTGGTGTTTCAGGTGTTTGCAGGTGTTGCAGTGTTTGCAGGTGTTTGTTGGTGTTGCAGGTGTTTGCAGGTGTTTGTTGGTGTTTGTTGGTGTTGCAGGTGTTGGTTGGTGTTGCAGGTGTTGGTTGGTGTTGCAGGTGTTTGCAGGTGTTTGTTGGTGTTGCAGGTGTTTGCAGGTGTTTGTTGGTGTTTGTTGGTGTTGCAGGTGTTGGTTGGTGTTGCAGGTGTTTGTTGGTGTTGCAGGTGTTGGTTGGTGTTGCAGGTGTTGGTGTTGCAGGTGTTTGCAGGTGTTTGCAGGTGTTGCAGGTGTTTGCAGGTGTTTGCAGGTGTTTGTTGGTGTTTCAGGTGTTTGCAGGTGTCTGCAGGTGTTTGTTGGTGTTGCAGGTGTTTGTTGGTGTTGCAGGTGTCTGTTGGTGTTGCAGGTGTTTGTTGGTGTTGCAGGTGTCTGCAGTTGTTTGTTGGTGTTGCAGGTGTCTGTTGGTGTTGCAGGTGTTTGTTGGTGTTGCAGGTGTTTGTTGGTGTTGCAGGTGTCTGTTGGTGTTGCAGGTGTTTGTTGGTGTTGCAGGTGTTTGTTGGTGTTGCAGGTGTCTGTTGGTGTTGCAGGTGTCTGTTGGTGTTTGTTGGTGTTGCAGGTGTTTGTTGGTGTTGCAGGTGTCTGCAGTTGTTTGTTGGTGTTGCAGGTGTCTGTTGGTGTCTGTTGGTGTTGCAGGTGTTTGTTGGTGTTGCAGGTGTTTGTTGGTGTTGCAGGTGTCTGTTGGTGTCTGTTGGTGTTGCAGGTGTTTGTTGGTGTTGCAGGTGTTTGTTGGTGTTGCAGGTGTTTGTTGGTGTTGCAGGTGTCTGTTGGTGTTGCAGGTGTCTGTTGGTGTCTGTTGGTGTTGCAGGTGTTTGTTGGTGTTGCAGGTGTTGGTGTTGCAGGTGTTGGTGTTGCAGGTGTTTGCAGGTGTTTGCAGGTGTTGCAGGTGTTTGCAGGTGTTTGCAGGTGTTGCAGGTGTTTGCAGGTGTTTGTTGGTGTTTGCAGGTGTTTGTTGGTGTTTCAGGTGTTTCAGGTGTTTCAGGTGTTTGTTGGTGTTGGTGTTGCAGGTGTTGGTGTTGCAGGTGTTTCAGGTGTTTCAGGTGTTTGCAGGTGTTTGCAGGTGTTTGTTGGTGTTTGCAGGTGTTTGTTGGTGTTTCAGGTGTTTGCAGGTGTTTGTTGGTGTTTCAGGTGTTTCAGGTGTTTGCAGGTGTTTGTTGGTGTTTCAGGTGTTTGCAGGTGTTTGCAGGTGTTTGCAGGTGTTTGTTGGTGTTTGCAGGTGTTTGTTGGTGTTTCAGGTGTTTCAGGTGTTTGCAGGTGTTTGCAGGTGTTTGTTGGTGTTTGCAGGTGTTTCAGGTGTTTGCAGGTGTTTGTTGGTGTTTCAGGTGTTTCAGGTGTTTGCAGGTGTTTGTTGGTGTTTCAGGTGTTTGCAGGTGTTTGCAGGTGTTTGCAGGTGTTTCAGGTGTTTGCAGGTGTTTGTTGGTGTTTCAGGTGTTTCAGGTGTTTGCAGGTGTTTGTTGGTGTTTCAGGTGTTTGCAGGTGTTTGTTGGTGTTTCAGGTGTTTGCAGGTGTTTGCAGGTGTTTGCAGGTGTTTGCAGGTGTTGCAGGTGTTTCAGGTGTTGGTGTGATGGTGCAGCTGGAGGTCAGGGTGACTCTGACATCCTGCTTCCTCTCTGTTGTCTCTGTCAGCTGTCTCTCTCTCTCTCTCTCTCTCTCTTTCTCTCTCTCTCTCTCTCTCTCTCATTGGCGTCCTGGTCACTGAGGGTCACTGAGGCCTCATGGGAAATCTCCGGTGACGGTGGCTCTGATGCTGCTGGAGCGAAACTGAACTTGACGGCAGAAAAAAATGAAAGTTGTCCATTAAGTTGATCAATAATTCAGCAGCGTCCCTGCTGCTGCTTCCTGTAACACAACCCCCCCTGTCACCCCCGTCACCCTGCAGACTTCCACCTTGACTTTGACATCTCTGATTGGCTGTCAGGATGCTGGTGTCACATTTCCTGCTCAAGTTTCACAATAAAGCTGATCATTTCCTCGATAAATACAGTTTTTTAGGTCAGAAAACTGAAAAATAAGATCAGTTTCTTTGAAGAACAAAGTGACGTCTGCAGATGTCTCGTTGTGTTCGACAGTCAGACTGACGGCTGCAAAACAGAATATCAAACATCATTACACAATGAAATATAATAAAAACATCTGAGTCTGTTTAGTTTTCACGTCCTCACGTCATCACAGTAAACATTTAGAGTCTTTATGGCGTTTTATATGAAATTCAACAGCATGATAAACTGAAATAAAACATGTGACAGAAGAGCTGCCTTCAAACTACAAAATACAATAGTAAATAAATACAATATATAAATATAAATAAATACAAAGACAACAAATGAAGAGAAGAGTTCAGGAATCAAAGAAATAACCTGTGACCTCAGTGACCTCAGTGACCTCAGTGACCTGCAGACCAGCTGAGTCCAGAGGAAAACAATTCACAAAATCAATCAAATCAATCAGTCAAGCTTTATTAGTGCAGCAGGTCAGTGTGATGACGGAACAAACGTTGACGAAGTTTGAACAGTTCAAACAAAATGATAAACATGTCAGTGAACGCGTGACGTCACACATCATGTGACCTCCCGTTTAATTCAGTGAGATCTTCACACGCACACACACACACACACACACACGCACACACACACACACACACACGCACACGCGCACACACACACACACACACACACACACACACACACACACACACACGCTCCGCCCCCTCACCTTCACTGATCAATACCTGGTTGGGCCATTTCCCACGATCCTCTGCTCCGACTGTGTGTGTGTGTGTGTGTGTGTGTGTGTGTGTGTGTGTGATTAGCATATGTGTGTGATTAGCATTATTAGCATCAGAGTGAGCCCCCCCCCCATCAGAAGTTATTGATTGTCCTGATGCTCCATCAGCTCATATCGACCAACAGACGGATGCTGCTGCTTCACCTTCCAGCAGGTCAGTGGCTGCAGGAGGGGGGTCGGATGGAGGAGGGGGGGGGGGGATGGAGGAGGGGGGTCGGATGGAGGAGGGGGGGGGGATGGAGGAGGGGGGTCGGATGGAGGAGGGGGGTCGGATGGAGGGGGGGGGGGGGGGGATGGAGCGGGGGGGGGGGGGGGGGGGGGGGGGGGGGATTATCATGATCTGTATTTTAATTAACACTCAGCAGTGTGTCGACTCACAACTGTGAATATAATCAGTGTGGAAATGCTGAAACAGCAACATGACGGAGGAGGAGGAAGAGGAGAGGAGGAGGAGAGGGAGAGGAGGAGGAAGAGTAGAGGAGGAGGAAGAGGGGAGGAGGAGGAAGAGGAGAGGGAGAGGAGGAGGAGGAGGAAGAGGAGAGAGGGAGGGAGGGAGAGGAGGAGAAGAGAGGGAGAAGAGGAGAGCAGGAGGAGAGGAGAGGAGGAGGAAGAGGAGAGGGAGAGGAGGAAGAGGAGAGGAAGAGGAGAGAGTCCCTTGTACACAGATTTGTTAGGAGGAACGTTCATGTGTTTCAAGAGAATTTGTGAGACTTTTCTCTGAGTTCAGATCCGTCATGCGAGTCTTGACCAGACCGTCAGACTGGAGCGAGTTGTGACATCACCTGCTTCCAGTTTAGTTTATTGATTGGACGGTTTAAAGGGACGGATTACCGAGAGCATCAAGGATGAAAGTTACAGGATTTATCTCTGTTCTGGTCCTTGTTGTAGTTGGATGTCGTGGAGCTGTGAGCGTGTGCATGAGTGTACGTGCACGTGGAGATAGTGGAGTACGGCGTTAGCGGCAAATAAAAGCACAAAAAACATCAATATATAGAAAATATTCACACTGGGCGTTAACAGGCATTAGTCTGACAAGTACACCTGCCGACACACCTGTCTTTACACCTGCAGACACACCTGTCTTTACACCTGGTCTGTGTGACTGGGTTTGTAGTCTGTGTGACTGGGTTTGTAGTCTGTGTGTGACTGGGTTTGTAGTCTGTGTGACTGGGTTTGTAGTCTGTGTGTGAATGGGTTTGTAGTCTGTGTGACTGGGTTTGTAGTCTGCGTGACTGGGTTTGTAGTCTGTGTGACTGGGTTTGTAGTCTGTGTGTGAATGGGTTTGTAGTCTGTGTGACTGGGTTTGTAGTCTGTGTGACTGGGTTTGTAGTCTCTGTGTGACTGGGTTTGTAGTCTGCGTGACTGGGTTTGTAGTCTGCGTGACTGGGTTTGTAGTCTCTGTGTGACTGGGTTTGTAGTCTCTGTGTGACTGGGTTTGTAGTCTGTGTGACTGGGTTTGTAGTCTGTGTGACTGGGTTTGTAGTCTGTGTGTGACTGGGTTTGTAGTCTGTGTGACTGGGTTTGTAGTCTGTGTGTGACTGGGTTTGTAGTCTGTGTGTGACTGGGTTTGTAGTCTGTGTGACTGGGTTTGTAGTCTGTGTGACTGGGTTTGTAGTCTGTGTGTGACTGGGTTTGTAGTCTGTGTGACTGGGTTTGTGGTCTGTGTGTGACTGGGTTTGTAGTCTGTGTGACTGGGTTTGTGGTCTGTGTGACTGGGTTTGTAGTCTGTGTGACTGGGTTTGTAGTCTGTGTGACTGGGTTTGTGGTCTGTGTGACTGGGTTTGTAGTCTGTGTGACTGGGTTTGTGGTCTGTGTGACTGGGTTTGTAGTCTGTGTGACTAGGTTTGTAGTCTCTGTGTGACTGGGTTTGTAGTCTGTGTGTGACTGGGTTTGTAGTCTGTGTGACTGGGTTTGTGGTCTGTGTGACTGGGTTTGTAGTCTGTGTGTGACTGGGTTTGTAGTCTGCGTGACTGGGTTTGTAGTCTGTGACTGGGTTTGTAGTCTGTGTGACTGGGTTTGTAGTCTGTGTGACTGGGTTTGTGGTCTGTGTGACTGGGTTTGTAGTCTGTGTGACTGGGTTTGTGGTCTGTGTGACTGGGTTTGTAGTCTGTGTGACTGGGTTTGTGGTCTGTGACTGGGTTTGTAGTCTGTGTGACTGGGTTTGTAGTCTGTGTGACTGGGTTTGTAGTCTGTGTGACTGGGTTTGTAGTCTCTGTGTGACTGGGTTTGTGGTCTGTGTGTGATTGGGTTTGTGGTCTGTGTGACTGGGTTTATAGTCTGTGTGACTGGGTTTGTAGTCTGTGACTGGGTTTGTAGTCTCTGTGTGACTGGGTTTGTGGTCTGTGTGTGATTGGGTTTGTGGTCTGTGTGTGACTGGGTTTGTAGTCTCTGTGTGACTGGGTTTGTAGTCTGTGTGACTGGGTTTGTAGTCTGTGTGTGACTGGGTTTGTGGTCTGTGTGACTGGGTTTGTAGTCTCTGTGTGACTGGGTTTGTGGTCTGTGTGACTGGGTTTGTAGTCTCTGTGTGACTGGGTTTGTGGTCTGTGTGACTGGGTTTGTGGTCTCTGTGTGACTGGGTTTGTGGTCTGTGTGACTGGGTTTGTGGTCTGTGTGACTGGGTTTGTAGTCTGTGTGTGACTGGGTTTGTAGTCTGCGTGACTGGGTTTGTAGTCTGTCACTGGGTTTGTAGTCTGTGTGTGACTGGGTTTGTGGTCTGTGTGTGACTGGGTTTGTAGTCTGTGTGACTGGGTTTGTAGTCTGTGTGACTGGGTTTGTAGTCTGTGTGTGACTGGGTTTGTAGTCTGTGTGTGACTGGGTTTGTGGTCTGTGTGTGACTGGGTTTGTAGTCTGTGTGACTGGGTTTGTAGTCTGTGTGACTGGGTTTGTGGTCTGTGTGTGACTGGGTTTGTAGTCTGTGTGACTGGGTTTGTAGTCTGTGTGACTGGGTTTGTAGTCTGTGACTGGGTTTGTAGTCTATGTGTGACTGGGTTTGTGGTCTGTGTGTGACTGGGTTTGTAGTCTGTGTGTGACTGGGTTTGTGGTCTGTGTGTGACTGGGTTTGTAGTCTGTGTGTGACTGGGTTTGTGGTCTCTGTGTGACTGGGTTTGTAGTCTGTGTGTGACTGGGTTTGTAGTCTGTGTGTGACTGGGTTTGTGGTCTGTGTGTGACTGGGTTTGTAGTCTGTGTGACTGGGTTTGTAGTCTGTGTGTGACTGGGTTTGTAGTCTGTGTGTGACTGGGTTTGTAGTCTGTGTGACTGGGTTTGTAGTCTGTGTGACTGGGTTTGTAGTCTGTGTGTGACTGGGTTTGTAGTCTGTGTGACTGGGTTTGTAGTCTGTGTGTGACTGGGTTTGTAGTCTGTGTGACTGGGTTTGTAGTCTGTGTGACTGGGTTTGTAGTCTGCGTGACTGGGTTTGTAGTCTGTGTGACTGGGTTTGTAGTCTGTGTGACTGGGTTTGTGGTCTGTGTATGACT
>NC_089519.1:39138765-39143765 GCF_963924715.1 Thunnus thynnus
GAGTGAACTGTGAGAGTTGGAAGAAACAGGAAGTTGTATTTGGGGTCTCAGGTCAGTTTCTTCTTCTCTGGCGTCTCAGTGACGTGTGGGTGGAAGTCTCTGATTGGACAGTTTGTCATGAACACGTCCAGGTGACAGACGTGAGGAATGAGAAGAAACAAATCTGACGTGTTTGTGTTTGAGCAGCAGAGTGAGCCCTCCCAGCAGAGCTGCTGTTTAATGATGCTTACAAAGATCCTCACATGAGGCACAACAAAGACTGTTCTCTGTTCTGTGTTCTGTGTTCTGTGTTCTCTGTGCTCTCTGTTCTCTGTGCTCTCTGTCTCTTTCCTCTCTGTTTTCTCTGTTCTGTGTTCTCTGTGTTCTCTGTTCTGTGTTCTCTCTGTTCTCTCTGTTCTGTGTTCTCTGTGTTCTCTGTTCTGTGTTCTCTGTGCTCTCTGTCTCTTTCCTCTCTGTGTTCTCTGTTCTGTGTTCTCTGTGTTCTCTGTGTTCTGTGTTCTCTGTGCTCTCTGTTCTCTGTGCTCTCTGTCTCTTTCCTCTCTGTTTTCTCTGTTCTGTGTTCTCTGTGTTCTGTGTTCTCTGTGCTCTCTGTTCTCTGTGTTCTCTGTGTTCTGTGTTCTCTGTGTTCTTTGTTCTCTGTGCTCTCTGTTCTCTGTGTTCTCTGTGTTCTGTGTTCTCTGTGTTCTCTGTGCTCTCTGTCTCTTTCCTCTCTGTGTTCTCTGTTCTCTGTATTCTCTGTGTTCTGTGTTCTCTGTGCTCTCTGTTCTCTGTGTTCTGTGTTCTCTGTGTTCTTTGTTCTCTGTGCTCTCTGTTCTCTGTGTTCTCTGTGTTCTGTGTTCTCTGTGTTCTGTGTTCTCTGTGCTCTCTGTCTCTTTCCTCTCTGTGTTCTCTGTTCTCTGTGTTCTCTGTGTTCTGTGTTCTCTGTGCTCTCTGTTCTCTGTGCTCTCTGTCTCTTTCCTCTCTGTGTTCTCTGTTCTCTGTGTTCTCTGTTCTCTGTGTTCTGTGTTTTCTGTTCTCTGTGTTCTCTGTTCTCTGTATTCTCTGTGTTCTGTGTTCTCTGTATTCTCTGTGTTCTCTGTTCTATGTATTCTCTGTGTTCTCTGTTCTATGTATTCTCTTTGTTCCCTGTGTTCTCTGTTCTCTGTGTTCTCTGTGTTTTTTGTACTCTGTATTCTCTGTTCTCTGTGTTCTCTGTTCTGTGTTTTCTGTTCTGTGTTCTCTGTATTCTTTGTTCTGTGTTCTCTGTGTTCTGTGTTCTCTGTTCTGTGTTCTCTGTTCTCTGTGTTCTCTGTTCTGTGTTTTCTGTTCTGTGTTCTCTGTATACTCTGTTCTCTGTTCTCTGTGTTCCGTGTTCTCTGTTCTGTGTTCTCTGTTCTGTGTTCTCTATGTTCTGTGTTCTCTGTGTTCTCTGTTCTCTGCGTTGTCCGTTCTCTGTGTTCTCTGTGTTCTCTGTTCTCTGTGTTCTGTGTTTTCTGTTCTCTGTATTCTCTGTGTTTTCTGTTCTCTGTGCTCTCTGTTCTCTGTGCTCTCTGTTCTCTGTGCTCTCTGTTCTCTGTGTTCTCTGTGTTCTCTGTGTTCTCTGTTCTCTGTATTCTCTGTGTTTTCTGTTCTCTGTGCTCTCTGTTCTCTGTTCTCTGTGTTCTCTGTGTTCTCTGTTCTATGTATTCTCTGTGTTCTCTGTTCTATGTATTCTCTGTGTTCCCTGTGTTCTCTGTTCTCTGTGTTCTCTGTGTTCTCTGTACTCTGTATTCTCTGTTCTCTGTGTTCTCTGTTCTGTGTTTTCTGTTCTGTGTTCTCTGTATTCTTTGTTCTGTGTTCTCTGTATTCTTTGTTCTGTGTTCTCTGTGTTCTCTGTGTTCTCTGTTCTGTGTTCTGTGTTCTCTCTCCGTTTGTCTGCATGCTGAACAGGTGCTGGTATTCCTCATGTCATGGGGACAAAAAGCAAAGGTGTCCTTCGTTTAAATCATTAATTTTTGGGTGAAAGACTTGGTTTAAGTTAAGGTTAGTTTAGGGTTATTTTAAGGTTAGTTTAGGGTTATGTTAAGGTTAGTTTAGGGTTATGTTAAGGTTAGTTTAGGGTTATGTTAAAGTTAGTTTAGGGTTATTTTAAGGTTAGTTTAGGGTTATGTTAAGGTTAGTTTAGGGTTATGTTAAGGTTAGTTTAGGGTTATTTTAAGGTTAGTTTAGGGTTATGTTAAGGTTAGTTTAGGGTTATTTTAAGGTTAGTTTAGGGTTATTTTAAGGTTAGTTTAGGGTTATAATAAGGCTAGTTTAAGGTTATAATAAGGCTAGTTTAGGGTTATTTTAAGGTTAGTTTAGGGTTATGTTAAGGTTAGTTTAGGGTTATTTTAAGGTTAGTTTAGGGTTATTTTAAGGTTAGTTTAGGGTTATAATAAGGCTAGTTTAAGGTTATAATAAGGCTAGTTTAGGGTTATTTTAAGGTTAGTTTAGGGTTATGTTAAGGTTAGTTTAGGGTTATGTTAAGGTTAGTTTAGGGTTATTTTAAGGTTAGTTTAGGGTTATGTTAAGGTTAGTTTAGGGTTATTTTAAGGTTAGTTTAGGGTTATGTTAAGGTTAGTTTAGGGTTATTTTAAGGTTAGTTTAGGGTTATGTTAAGGTTAGTTTAGGGTTATTTTAAGGTTAGTTTAGGGTTATGTTAAGGTTAGTTTAGGGTTATTTTAAGGTTAGTTTAGGGTTATGTTAAGGTTAGTTTAGGGTTATTTTAAGGTTAGTTTAGGGTTATTTTAAGGTTAGTTTAGGGTTATTTTAAGGTTAGTTTAGGGTTATAATAAGGTTAGTTTAGGGTTATAATAAGGCTAGTTTAGGGTTATGTTCAGGTTAGTTTAGGGTTATGTTCAGGTTAGTTTAGGGTTATTTTAAGGTTAGTTTAGGGTTATGTTAAGGTTAGTTTAGGGTTATAATAAGGCTAGTTTAGGGTTATGTTCAGGTTAGTTTAGGGTTATGTTCAGGTTAGTTTAGGGTTATGTTAAGGTTACTTCAGGGTTATGTTAAGGTTAGTTTAGGGTTATGTTAAGGTTAGTTTAGGGTTATGTTAAGGTTAGTTCAGGGTTATGTTAAGGTTAGTTTAGGGTTATTTTAAGGTTAGTTTAGGGTTATAATAAGGTTAGTTTAGGGTTATGTTAAGGTTAGTTTAGGGTTATGTTAAGGTTAGTTTAGGGTTATGTTAAGGTTAGTTTAGGGTTATGTTCAGGTTAGTTTAGGGTTATAATAAGGTTAGTTTAGGGTTATGTTAAGGTTAGTTTAGGGTTATGTTAAGGTTAGTTTAGGGTTATAATAAGGTTAGTTTAGGGTTATGTTAAGGTTAGTTTAGGGTTATGTTAAGGTTAGTTTAGGGTTATGTTAAGGTTAGTTTAGGGTTATGTTAAGGTTACTTCAGGGTTATGTTAAGGTTAGTTTAGGGTTATTTTAAGGTTAGTTTAGGGTTATGTTAAGGTTAGTTTAGGGTTATGTTAAGGTTAGTTTAGGGTTATTTTAAGGTTAGTTTAGGGTTATTTTAAGGTTAGTTTAGGGTTATGTTAAGGTTAGTTTAGGGTTATTTTAAGGTTAGTTTAGGGTTATTTTAAGGTTAGTTTAGGGTTATAATAAGGCTAGTTTAAGGTTATAATAAGGCTAGTTTAGGGTTATTTTAAGGTTAGTTAAGGGTTATTTTAAGGTTAGTTTAGGGTTATAATAAGGCTAGTTTAGGGTTATTTTAAGGTTAGTTTAGGGTTATAATAAGGTTAGTTTAGGGTTATGTTAAGGTTAGTTTAGGGTTATGTTAAGGTTAGTTTAGGGTTATAATAAGGCTAGTTTAGGGTTATGTTCAGGTTAGTTTAGGGTTACGTTAAGGTTGGTTTAGGGTTATGTTAAGGTTACTTCAGGGTTATGTTAAGGTTAGTTCAGGGTTATGTTAAGGTTAGTTTAGGGTTATGTTGAGGTTAGTTTAGGGTTATGTTCAGGTTAGTTTAGGGTTATGTTCAGGTTAGTTTAGGGTTATGTTCAGGTTAGTTTAGGGTTATGTTGAGGTTAGTTTAGGGTTATGTTGAGGTTAGTTTAGGGTTATGTTAAGGTTAGTTTAGGGTTATGTTGAGGTTAGTTTAGGGTTATGTTCAGGTTAGTTTAGGGTTATGTTGAGGTTAGTTTAGGGTTATGTTAAGGTTAGTTTAGGGTTATGTTGAGGTTAGTTTAGGGTTATGTTAAGGTTAGTTTAGGGTTATGTTGAGGTTAGTTTAGGGTTATGTTGAGGTTAGTTTAGGGTTATGTTAAGGTTAGTTTAGGGTTATGTTCAGGTTAGTTCAGGGTTATGTTCAGGTTAGTTTAGGGTTATGTTCAGGTTAGTTTAGGGTTATGTTAAGGTTAGTTCAGGGTTATGTTGAGGTTAGTTTAGGGTTATGTTGAGGTTAGTTTAGGGTTATGTTAAGGTTAGTTCAGGGTTATGTTAAGGTTAATTTAGGGTTATGTTGAGGTTAGTTTAGGGTTATGTTAAGGTTAGTTTAGGGTTATGTTGAGGTTAGTTTAGGGTTATGTTCAGGTTAGTTTAGGGTTATGTTGAGGTTAGTTTAGGGTTATGTTAAGGTTTGTTCAGGGTTATGTTAAGGTTAGTTTAGGGTTATGTTCAGGTTAGTTTAGGGTTATGTTAAGGTTAGTTCAGGGTTATGTTGAGGTTAGTTTAGGGTTATGTTCAGGTTAGTTTAGGGTTATGTTCAGGTTAGTTTAGGGTTATGTTCAGGTTAGTTTAGGGTTATGTTAAGGTTTGTTCAGGGTTATGTTAAGGTTTGTTCAGGGTTATGTTAAGGTTATTAACGAAAGTCAATGTCACGTCCTCTGAAGTGATGGAAACATATCTGTGTGTGTGTGTGTGTGTGTGTGTGTGTGTGTGTGCAGGTGAGGACTTTGCGGTGGTCCAGCAGGAGATCCTGATGATGAAGGACTGTAAACATTCCAACATCGTGGCATACTACGGCAGCTACCTCCGGTAACTGTTACCATGACAACAATAA
>NC_089519.1:39146265-39161265 GCF_963924715.1 Thunnus thynnus
GATGATCACTGAACCTCTGTGAGTAGAAACATCACTGAGTCGTGTTTGTGTTTGAAGTTTTGTCTTCGTCTGTTTTCCTTTGAAGCTTCAGATCTGAACTGCTTTCAGTAATGAGCTCAGTCTGAACATCCATCTTTAAATCTTTAACTCTCTGTCCGCCCTCAGCTGTCCCTGTCGCCGTGGCGATGCCCACTCTGCCTTCATGTCCCTGCTCGTTAAGACCTTGTCTGGTTTGGCCGGCGGTTGTTAGAGTCGCCGTGTCGTCACCGAGAGTTAACGAGGCCCGGCGGTGAAACGCTCGCCTTCATTAAGGCTCAGTGACGCTGCGGAGGGCGAGCGGGGGCACCACCCACCTCCACATTGCCCCCCCGCTGGCCTCATATAAGGCTCCGCCCCCCGCAGAGAGCGAGGAAGACGAGGGTGACCGGAGCTCGACTCCCGCAGACACATTACGATTTAAATGGTGATGCTGCAGCTGCTTTAAATGCCTCAACACAGTTTGATGTCTGTGAGTCAGAGACAGTTTACTGATCTCACCAACTAAACTGCCAGAATGTTTCCCCTTATTATCTGTTCAGTTATATATCTACAGAAATCTGTTTTCACCTGATACCATTACCATCGATCAATACTCATCAATACTCTCCGTTTCAAGTCAACTTCCTGCTTGTGTGAATTTCTTCCACAAACTGTTTCTGTTCAGACACAACTGGACATCCTGCATCACTCAGCCCAGCTCCAGTCTCTGTTGGTTTGATTTAATTTCACATTATAAACATTACAAACAGACATATTGTTTATTGTATACAGATGTTACAAGTCAAGTCAGTTTTATTTATAAATCACCAAATCCCAACAGAGGTTATCTCAGGTCTCTTTTCACATAGAGCAGGTCTAGACCAAACTCTTTAATTTACAGAGACCCAACATTCCTCCATCAGCAGCAGGAAAAACTCCCCTTTAACGGGAAGAAACCTCAAGCAGAACCGGACTCTAGGTGGCGCCATCTGCCTCGACCGGTTGGGTTGAGAGAGAAAGAAGGAGACACAGAGAAGCAGAATAACAATAATAATAATAGAAATATGACTAATAATAATAAAAAGCAATAATAGCAGGAGAAGGTGTTGAGGCAGACACCCACAGGATGCCGTCATCCCCGCAGCCATGACCCACAACTCGGACACTTTTCCTGTGAGGTGAGAAAGCACAAAAACTCTGCAGAAGAAGCAAAGTTAGTGACATGCATTGATGTTACATGAATGCATACAGATGGAGAGGAGGAGGAGGAGAGAGGAGCTCAGTGCATCATGGGAAGTCCCCCAGCAGTCTAGGCCTATAGCAGCATAACTAAGGGCTGATCCAAGGCGAGCCTGGTCGGCCCTAACTATAAGCTTTATCAAAAAGGAAAGTTTTAAGCCTACTCTTAAACATAGAGAGGGTGTCTGCACCCCGGACTGAATCTGGTAGATGGTTCCACAGGAGAGGAGCCTGATAGCTGAAGGCTCTGCCTCCCATTCTACTTTTAAAGACTGTAGGGACCACCAGTAAGCTGCATACTGGGAGCGCAGTTTTCTAGTGGGATAATACGGTACTATGAGCTCTTCAAGATATGATGGTGTCTGACCATTAAGGGCTTTGTAAGTTAGGAGAAGGATTTTAAATTCTATTCTAGATTTTACAGGAAGCCAATGTAGTGAAGCTAAAATGGGAGAAATGTGATCTCTTTTTGATGTTTGCTTTAATTTGCAGGTTTGGGAGTTAAACCATGGAGCTAACCTCTTATGTTTTATTATCTTCCTTTTTAAGGGGGCGATGGAGTCGAGTGTTATTCGTAATGAGCCTGCAGCTCTATCAATAAGATTATCAGTTTGGGAGGAACTAAAGTTAACATAAGAGTCCTCTGTAGTATTGAGACATGGCAGTGAATTCAGTACTGATGGAACTGCTTCCTTAAATTTATCTACAACACTATCAGAGAGACATCTAGTGAGGACATTTTTGTCTAATGGTGTATAATCCAGTAATAGGAATTCAATAGTTATTAAGTAATGATCTGATAAAATAGGATTTTGTGGAAAAACTATTAAATGTTCAATTTCGATGCCATAAGTCAGAACAAGGTCTAGGGTGTGGTTCAGACAGTGAGTGGGATTATTTACACACTGAGAGAAGCCAGTTGAGTCTAATAATGAGATAAATGCAGTGCTGAGACTGTCACTATCAACGTCCACATGAATATTAAATCACCTACTATAATTACTTTATCTGTACTAAGGACTAAGTTTGATAAAAACTCTGAGAATTCAGATCAGAGTTCAGAGTACGGACCAGGAGGACGGTTCACTATAACAAATAGAACTGGCTGTAAAGTTTTCCAGGTTGGCTGAGAGACTAAGAACAAGACTTTCTAATGAGTTATAATGAAGTTCAGGTCTAGAGTTGATAATGAGGCTGTGACTCCTCCTCCTCGGCCAGTGTCTGGAGGAATGTGAGTATTAATATGACTGGGAGGACTGGATTCATTTAGACTGACATGTTCTTCATGACACAGCCAGGTTTCAGTAAGACAATCAATCAATATGATGATCTGAGATTAAATCGTTTACTAATACGGCTTCAGATGACAGAGATCTAATGTTCAAGAGTCCACATTTAATTCTCATATTTTGTTGTACTGTTGCAGTAGTGGTTTTAATTTTCATTAGATTTTTATGAATGACTCTTCTGTTTATTTTAGATTCAATAGATTTAAGTGGTCGGGGGACAGATGCAGTCTCTATGTGGTTTTGGGGACAGATGCAGTCTCTATGTGGTTTTGGGGACAGATGCAGTCTCTATGTGGTTTTGGGGACAGATGCAGTCTCTATGTGGTTTTGGGGACAGACGCAGTCTCTATGTGGTTTTGGGGACAGACACAGTCTCTATGTGGTTTTGGGGGACAGACACAGTCTCTATGTGGTTTTGGGGACAGATGCAGTCTCTATGTGGTTTTGGGGACAGACACAGTCTCTATGTGGTTTTGGGGGACAGACACAGTCTCTATGTGGTTTTGGGGACAGACACAGTCTCTATGTGGTTTTGGGGACAGACACAGTCTCTATGTGGTTTTGGGGGACAGACACAGTCTCTATGTGGTTTTGGGGACAGACACAGTCTCTATGTGGTTTTGGGGACAGACACAGTCTCTATGTGGTTTTGGGGACAGACACAGTCTCTATGTGGTTTTGGGGACAGACACAGTCTCTATGTGGTTTTGGGGACAGACACAGTCTCTATGTGGTTTTGGGGACAGATGCGGTCTCTATGTGGTTTTGGGGACAGACACGGTCTCTATGTGGTTTTGGGGACAGACGCGGTCTCTATGTGGTTTTGGGTGGGTAACTGCTCTAATGGAAGTGCAGAGAAGCGTGTAGGACTGCAGCTCTGCTTCCTGGTCTCAGCTCTGGGTTGTCATGGTTTTGGTCTACTAATAAACTCAGCCATATTTCTGGATATGAGAGCAGCTCCATCCAGAGTGGGATGTATGCCGTCTCTCCTAACCAGACCAGGTCTTCCCCAGAAAGTCTGCCAGTTATCTATGAAGCCCACATCGTTTGCTGGACGCCACCTCGACAGCCAGCGGTTGAATGATGACATGCGGCTGTACATGACATCACTGGTCAGATCAGGCAGCGGCCCAGAGGAAACTACAGAGTCCCACATTGTTTCTGCATATTAACAAACCGACTCAACGTTGATTTTAGTGACCTCTGATTGGTGTAATTGGGAGTCGTTCCATATTTACACTGAGCCTTAGTTTATATTACAAATGTTTTGAATGTTAGAAACATTACGAACATAATAAATGTTAGAAAAGTTAAAAACATTACAAACTTTACAAATGTTAGAAACTTTACAAACGTAACTGATTGTTAATTTGTGTTTCAGTAACCGGCCCGCTGACTGAGTCTCAGATCGCCTATGTTCTGCGGGAAACTCTCCAGGTACTGTCCAATCAGATTCTTTGAGTCTTCAGGTACTGTCCAATCAGATTCTTTGAGTCTCCAGGTACTGTCCAATCAGATTCTTTGAGTCTCCAGGTACTGTCCACTCAGATTCTTTGAGTCTCCAGGTACTGTCCAATCAGATTCTTTGAGTCTTCAGGTACTGTCCAATCAGATTCTTTGAGTCTCCAGGTACTGTCCAATCAGATTCTTTGAGTCTCCAGGTACTGTCCAATCAGATTCTTTGAGTCTTCAGGTACTGTCCAATCAGATTCTTTGAGTCTCCAGGTACTGTCCAATCAGATTCTTTGAGTCTCCAGGTTCTGTCCAATCAGATTCTTTGAGTCTTCAGGTACTGTCCAATCAGATTCTTTGAGTCTCCAGGTTCTGTCCAGTCAGATTCTTTGAGTCTCTAGATTCTGTCCAATCAGATTCTTTGAGTCTCTAGATTCTGTCCATTCAGATTCTTTGAGTCTCCAGGTACTGTCCAATCAGATTCTTTGAGTCTTCAGGTACTGTCCAATCAGATTCTTTGAGTCTCCAGGTACTGTCCAATCAGATTCTTTGAGTCTTCAGGTACTGTCCAATCAGATTCTTTGAGTCTCCAGGTACTGTCCAATCAGATTCTTTGAGTCTCCAGGTTCTGTCCAATCAGGTTGTAGATGAATCTGTGCTGTGTGTTCTGCAGGGACTCTTCTATCTGCATAGCAAAGGCAAGATGCACCGAGACGTCAAGGTGAGCTGTGATGATGATTGGCCTGTAAAGTCACCTGACCAGTGACAGAATGAGCGCTTACCTGAGGGGGCGGAGCTTCGGCTTGCGACTAACTCTTTGTGTTGTGTCTGCAGGGAGCGAACATCCTGCTGACTGATAACGGATACGTCAAACTGGGTGAGTCTGCTGTCAGCTTTGTGATGTCACATCAGGCGGGTGCTCAGGCTCCGCCCACAGGTAGAGGGGCGGAGCTTTTCAGTGACATCACCTGCTGTGGCACATGGTGTACAGTGTTAGATAATGATAACCTATCACTTTCTTTATTGATTAATCTGAGGGTTCATTCTTCAATTAAATCAATTAATTGTTTAGTGAAATGTTAAAAAGTTAAAATTACAATTATTCAATTATCAGAACAGTTGACGATTATTTTATTAATCAATTGATTTGCACTTATTTGATATTCTAGTATTAAACTCCTCACAAATTGAAAAAGTGTTTAGTTGGTTGTTATTTTTGGATTCATATGCAGTTAATTAGATTCTTAACAATTCTTAAAAACTCTATAATGAGAGGACAGGACAGGACATACAAGCTGATTAATAATAACTAATTCTAAGACACAAAAATAAATAAAGATAAACAAATAAATGAAGGCAAAGACACAAAAACAAAACAAAAAGACAAAACAAGAAATTGATGTAAAATATGATCATCAGAAATTGCAACGATTGTAGCAAATGTATAATAATAATAATAATATACTGAACATGTCAAATGCAGTTTTATACTGGAAGTATGTGTTAAATAAGGATAAAGTTCCTTCCTGTTTAGTACTTCAGAATAAAGTGCACAGAAACTACTTTTAGGAAATTATTGAAAACATGTCCTGAAATGAGTGAAACAGTAAAAAGTCATTACAGCACAAATATTTTCATTCTTTATGACAATTATTGTGTTATAAAAATCTCTTTTTGTTATCTAACTTCTCAGATTATAAAGGCAAAAAATAATTAACCTGTAAAAGCAAAACGCAACCAAAATACATCCAAGTATTGAGTTTCTCAGCAGCGATGTTAGTTTTAATGACGATGCATCATAATGTCTCTACTCGTTATATTTCCACCATACAGTTTGTTTTCAATCACTAATGTGTAAAATCTGTTCGTTCAGTTCTGAACAGAAGATGTTGCAGGTCGGTTTGTTATATTTCGGTTCTTAATTTGCAAAAAATCTTAATAATTTGATTCTTAACAGACGGAAAATACTTAGTTTTGTGATTCAAACTATTAGATTCATATAAGTTCTGTAATGTCCTGATAATAAACTGCACAGAAGCTACTTTTAGGAGATAATTGAATTGAGAAAGTAACAGATCAGTAAATAAAGGTGATGGATGCATTTTTAGAAACAGCGTTATAAACGGAGACATCGTCACATCGTCACACGCAATTTAGAAGAAACTGAATTATTACTTCAAACCATTTTTCTTTTAGTTTGTACTAAATTGCATCACTTAAAATGTTAAATATCAGCAAATTACTCCAGGAAATAAAACGGTACTGGTATTTATTATAGGCGTTACTATAGCAACAGCAGAGAGCAGACAGGAAGTGAAGCGGAGAGCGAGATGAACCGTCTCAGTCAGAAGCCGACGGGTTACCCGTTAACATACAGTTAATGTATGCACTGATGTGACCTTTGACCCCAGGCTGAAGTGTGTGTGTGTGTGTGTGTGTGTGTGCGCGCGTGTTGACACAGCGGACTTCGGCGTGTCGGCTCAGATCACCATGACCATCGCTAAGAGGAAATCCTTCATTGGGACGCCATACTGGTATGACCTTATTCCTGCTGGTCATCTCCATGACGAAAGCTGATGTCAGCGGTCTGCCGATGATGATGATGATGATGATGCAGCTTATTTCTGCCTCTTGTTTTTAATGTAGCCTTTATGTATTCAGGGAGGCGCCTCTCTATGTCGGGCTCTGTGATTGGCTCCCTCTGAACTCAGGTGTGTGTTGCAGGATGGCTCCTGAGGTGGCGGCGGTGGAGAGGAAGGGCGGGTACAACCAGCTGTGTGACATCTGGGCCGTCGGCATCACCGCCATCGAACTGGCGGAGCTGCAGCCGCCCATGTTCGACCTGCACCCCATGAGGTGTGTGTGTTACTGTGTGTGTTACTGTGTGTGTGTTACTGTGTGTGTTACTGTGTGTGTGTGTTACTGTGTGTGTTACTGTGTGTGTGTGTTACTGTGTGTGTTACTGTGTGTGTGTTACTGTGTGTGTGTTACTGTGTGTGTGTGTTACTGTGTGTGTGTTACTGTGTGTGTGTGTTACTATGTGTGTTACTGTGTGTGTTACTGTGTGTGTGTGTTACTATGTGTGTTACTGTGTGTGTTACTGTGTGTGTGTGTTACTATGTGTGTTACTGTGTGTGTTACTGTGTGTGTGTGTTACTATGTGTGTTACTATGTGTGTTACTGTGTGTGTGTGTTACTATGTGTGTGTTACTGTGTGTGTGTTACTGTGTGTGTTACTGTGTGTGTGTGTTACTATGTGTGTTACTGTGTGTGTTACTGTGTGTGTGTGTTACTGTGTGTGTGTTACTGTGTGTGTGTGTTACTATGTGTGTTACTGTGTGTGTGTGTTACTATGTGTGTTACTGTGTGTGTGTGTTACTATGTGTGTGTTACTGTGTGTGTTACTGTGTGTGTGTGTTACTGTGTGTGTTACTGTGTGTTACTGTGTGTGTTACTGTGTGTGTGTGTTACTGTGTGTGTTACTGTGTGTGTTACTGTGTGTGTGTTACTGTGTGTGTTACTGTGTGTGTGTGTTACTGTGTGTGTTACTGTGTGTGTTACTGTGTGTGTGTGTTACTATGTGTGTTACTGTGTGTGTTACTGTGTGTGTTACTGTTTGTGTTACTGTGTGTGTTACTGTGTGTGTTACTGTGTGTGTGTGTTACTGTGTGTGTTACTGTGTGTGTTACTGTGTGTGTTACTATGTGTGTGTTACTGTGTGTGTTACTGTGTGTGTGTTACTGTGTGTGTGTTACTGTGTGTGTTACTGTGTGTGTGTTACTGTGTGTTACTGTGTGTGTTACTGTGTGTGTGTTACTGTGTGTGTGTTACTGTGTGTGTTACTGTGTGTGTGTTACTGTGTGTGTGTTACTGTGTGTGTTACTGTGTGTGTTACTGTGTGTGTGTTACTGTGTGTGTTACTGTGTGTGTGTTACTGTGTGTGTTACTGTTTGTGTTACTGTGTGTTACTGTGTGTGTGTTACTGTGTGTGTTACTGTGTGTGTTACTGTGTGTGTTACTATGTGTGTTACTGTGTGTGTTACTGTGTGTGTTACTGTGTGTGTTACTGTGTGTGTTACTATGTGTGTTACTGTGTGTGTTACTGTGTGTGTTACTGTGTGTGTTTTACTTACTCCTCCCTGAGCCTCCCTGAGCCTCCCTGCTCCTCCCTGCTCCTCCCTGAGCCTTTTCTCAGACATACACAAAGAAATAAAATGATATAATAATATTAGTATAATAGAATCATAGAATAATAATAAAAGTATAATTGTATAGTAGAATAATAATAATAGTATAATAGTATAGTAGAATAATAATAATAGTATAATTGTATAGTAGAATAATAATAATAGTATAATAGTATAGTAGAATAATAATAATAGTGAGAATAATGAGACTCATCAGAGGGAAGGATGTGTGTTCCATGACCTTTAACATGTGATACACATGTAAATAGCAGCAGCAACAGCATGGCTTCATTATGTATGTGCACTGTGTAATAATCTGCTGCTGAGCATACAGCAGAAAGGACTGCTGGGTAACAGCTGACTGCAGACACTAACGAGGGTTTGGGTGGAGCCGAATCATCAGAGAATTTTAACCAGCTTCGACTCCTCGTTAGCATGACGACTGATTATGTATTTCTCTCTCAGAGCTCTACTGCTGATGACCAAAAGTAATTTTCAGCCTCCCAAACTGAAAGACAAGGTGAAGTGGTGGGTATCTATCTATCTATCTATCTATCTATCTATCTATCTATCTATCTATCTATCTATCTATCTATCTATCTATCTATCTATCCATCTATCTATCTTAGCATGGAAACAGTGATGTAATATTTATGCATCCAATCAAGCAGCTGCTGAATTATTAACAGCCAACCAGGTGCTGTTAATGCTACTAAAGCGATAGAATATTCTCTTTGAATGTTAGCTGGAGCTAAAGATAGCAGAGCAGTGACGTGAGCAGCAACCTGATCGGGATTTCTGATGGACTGGACTTTTATATCCCAGCAGAGTCAGCTTCAAAACTGCTGCCGTAAAACACTAAATCACTGCATATCACTGCCACACTTAACAACTGTACATCACTGCAACACTAAACCACTGCACATCACTACAACAGTAAACACTGCATTAATAAACCACTGTACATCACTAAACAGTAAACTATCGCAACAAGAAACCACTACAACACTAAACCACTACAGCAGTTAACCATTGCAACAATAAACCACTGCAATAATAAACCACTGCAACAATAAACCACTGTGCATCACTGCAACAGTTAACCACTGCATCAATAAATCACTGTACATCACTAAACAGTAAACTACCGCAACAAGAAACCACTAAAACACTAAACCACTACAGCAGTTAACCACTGCAACAATAAACCACTGCACATCACTGCAACAGTTAACCACTGCATCAATAAATCACTGTACATCACTAAACAGTAAACTACTGTAACAAGAAACCACTAAAACACTAAACCACTACAGCAGTTAACCACTGCAACAATAAACCACTGCAACTATAAACCACTGTACATCACTGCAACAGTAAACCGCTACAACAATAAACAATTGCAACAGTTAACCACTGCATCAATAAACCATTGCACATCACTACAACAGTAAACCATTGCAACACTAAACCACTGCACATCACTGCAACAGTAAACCCCTACAATAGTAAACCACTGCAACAATAAACCACTACAACAGTTAACCACTGCAACACTAAACCACTGCACATCACTGCAACACTAAACCACTGCAACAATAAACCACTACAACAGTTAACCAATACAATCATAAACCACTACAACACTAAACCCATTGCAACAGTTAACCACTGCAACAGAAAACCACTGTACATCACTGCAACAGTAAACTACTGCACATCAGTGCAACAGTAAACTACTGTACACACTGCAACAGCAAACCACTGTACATCACTGCAACACTAAACCACTGTACATCACTGTAACAGTAAACCACTACAACAGTAAACCACTACAACAATAAACCACTGTACATCACTGCAACAGTTAACCACTGCATCAATAAATCACTGTACATCACTAAACAGTAAACTACCATAACAAGAAACCACTAAAACACTAAACCACTACAGCAGTTAACCACTGCAACAATAAACCACTGCAATAATAAACCACTGCAACTATAAACCACTGTACATCACTGCAACAGTTAACCACTGTACATCACTGTAACAGTAAACCACTACAACAGTTAACCACTACAACAGTTAACCAATACAATCATAAACCACTACAACACTAAACCCATTGCAACAGTTAACCACTGCAACAGAAAACCACTGTACATCACTGCAACAGTAAACTACTGCACATCAGTGCAACAGTAAACTACTGTACACACTGCAACAGCAAACCACTGTACATCACTGCAACACTAAACCACTGTACATCACTGTAACAGTAAACCACTACAACAGTTAACCACTACAACAGTAAACCATTACAACAATAAACCACTGTATGTATGTATTTGTAATGTAATTGGGCCCTAAACCATTCAGTGCTTTATAAACCAACAGCAATATTTTAAAATCAATGCTTTGACAGACAGGAAGCCAGTGTAAAGATCTGAGAACTGGACTGATATGATCCACTTTCTTGGTCTTAGTGAGGATTCGAGCAGCAGCGTCTGAATCTGCTGCAGCTGTCGGATGGATATTTTAGGGAGACCTGTGAAGACAGCGTTACAGTAGTCAAGTCTACAAGATAAAAGCAGGACAAGTTTTTCCAAATCCTGCTGAGACATAAGTCCTTTACTTCTTGATATATTCTTCAGGTGATAGTAGTCTGACTCTGTAACTGTCTTAATGTGACTGTTGAAATTCAGGTCTGAGTCCATGACGACACCAAGATTTCTGGCTTGGTTTGTAGTTTTTAACATTATCGATTGAAGCTGAGTGCTGACTTTTAATCGTTCTTTCTTGGCTCCAAAAACAATTACTTCAGTTTTGTCTTTGTTTAATTGAATAAAATTCTGACACATCCAATAATTGACTTGTTCAGTGCTCTTACTCAGTGCTTGTATTGGACCAGAGTCCCCTGGTGATATGGTTATGTAAATTTGTGTGTCGTCTGCATAACTGAGTTAACATATTTTATTGTTTTCCATAATCTGAGCCAGTGGGAGCATGTAGATGTTGAACAGAAGAGGCCCCAGAATGGAGCCTTGGGGAACTCCACGTCATTTTTGTCCGCTCAGATGTGTAATTACCTACAGACACAAAATAGTTCCTGTCCTTTAAGTAGGATTCAAACCATTTCAGTACTGTGCCAGAAAGTCCCACCCAGTTTTCCAGTCTGTCTAGTAATGTGTTGTGGTCGACCGTGTTGAATGTGGCACTGAGATCCAGTAATACTGATACTGAAATTCTGCCACTGTCAATGTTTAAGTGGATGTCATTGAAGACCTTAACAAGAGCAGTCTCAGTGCTGTGGTTGAAATCCTGACTGGAAGACATCAGAACGGTTGTTTAGGGTCACAAAGTTCTTCAGCTGTTGAAAAACTTTTGAAAAAGCTATTCCAATGATGTTATTTAAAAACAGGAGGTGATATGGGCCTATAGTTGCTCAATAGTGAAGTTCCAGATTGTTCTTTTTTAAGAGTGGCTTGATGACGGCAGTTTTCAGGGCCAGTGGGAAGACACCTGAGAGAAGAGATGTGTTGACAATATGTAGAAGATCTGAGGCCATGCAGTTTGATACAATTTTGAAAAAGCCTCTAAGCAGAATATCAAGGCAACAGGAGGATTTCAGATGTTGTATAATGTCCTCCAGGTTTTTGTGGTTGATTGGATGGAATTGTGTCATACCACTCAAATTGACTGTAATTGGACACAGGGACAACACATATCCTGCACCTGATATAGAGGCACTGACCGCAAAAAGGCAAAATATGAATCACAGCTGTTTTAATGTAAAACGAGGAGTTTGTTTCTTTTAGAGATCTTTTGTGTTCAGTCTGTGTTTGTGTCTCTGCAGGACCGGAAACTTCCATCAGTTTATTAAAATAGCTCTGACCAAGAACCCAAAGAAGAGACCTGCTGCTGACAAACTTCTGCAGGTAATGAAACTGAGCCCTGATGATGATGAAGATGATGATGATGATGATGATGATGACAGACACCAGCTGTGTTTTATGGTGCTTTTATCGGCACATTAGAATTTAATCACTTCATTATGTGAAGATAAATGATGTTCATGATGCTCGTTTATGTTTGAAGACGGCTGCTTAGAGATGAAGACGTGATTGTGTTGAAAGTACATGTCACTGCTAACAGTGTCAGTGTGTGATCTGTCCGTCTGTCTCTAGACTGAAAGGAAAGACTCTATGATCGGTAAAGATGCTTGTTATCACGTTTAAGTCCTGGTCAACTGTTAAATGTCTGATATTTACTCATTTACAGACTCTGTTTAGGTTAAACTAACAGTCAGACTTCAGATACATGTCTGTCTTCATCTGTTGCGCAGCACTGTCTGCTTCTTTACCCCCTTCAGTAGTACTAACATGGTGAATTCTGGGTCAATTAAGACTTTAAACTACTCTGTTCACTGCAGCAGAAAATGTTTTCTTTCTGGAAGAGTTTGACCATTTTAAAGACATGAAACTGTGAAATCCAGCAGAAAACATCAGATCTGAGAGCAAAGCTACAGCATCTCTGTGAAACCACCTGATTATTAAAGCCTGATCTCAGGATAACCAGAGGAAATAAATATGAGCAAAAAAATCAGCAACAACAAAAAAACACGTATTGTTATACACATGTGTTTTTTTGCATTAACTGAAGGACTCTGTGGTTTGAGTTCAGATAAATAAAGCATCAGTGGATGATCTGAGACATGAAGTTTGGAGATTGGTTGTTTTCACAGGACTGTGTTTTGTTACAGCACCCGCTCGTCTCTCAGCCTCTCAGCCGGACTCTGGCCATTGAGCTGCTGGATAAGGCCAGTAACCCGGACCAGGACCACCAGAGCCACCTGGACGATGACGAGACCGACGTGGAGGTGAGGGGGTGGTTTGGGTGCAGAGAGAAATGAAGCCAAGAACTTGTGAAGTACAAACTGTTGTTTTAGCCGCATTAGCTTCACAGCTCTGTGGATGCTAATATCTGTCTGTCCAACCCTTTGTCAGGTTCCGTCACATCCGTTCATGTTCCATCATGTTCTGTAATCATCTGTCATGTTCTCTGATGTTCTGTCACGTGCCATCATATTCCATCACATTCTGTCGTGTGTAGTGCGTCATGTGACTTAAGTAACTTGAATGTAATAATGAGTCCATTAATCGGTAATCAGTCAACAAAAAGTTCATCAAAGATCATTTTCTTTGATGAATCGTGTCATTTATCAAAGAAGTAAAAACATGAAAGGGTTCCTGCAGCAGGATGATCGATGTGTTTCTCTGTTTCATTGAAATGTATATTTCATGTAAATCGGATGATGTTTGTTACATGAGGCTGACTTCCTGTTGTCAGTTAGTGGCGCTATGACTATGACTAAATATTGACATGTAGATGTGTTCAGGTCTGGACTCTTATCAAACATGAGAAATTTGGGGCAGATTGGACAAAGTCTAGTGGAGTTACAACTTCCTGTTTAATCCCCCAAATATATTTTGGGCAAAATTGTCCAGCACGCCACGCCAAGGGCGTTCCATGAAAACTAAAAAGCTTTGCAATTTAGCATCACAAAGGTCTTTACATGTCACCTACCAAATTTGAAGTCACTCGGGTTAAATCTCTAGGATGAGTTTGTTAAAGTACAACACCTGTCAATGGCGTCAATGGCTGACTTCCTGTTGGATTTAGAGTATGGAAGAGGGTACATCTGCCTCATACATTTACGTCAAATTCAAAGGTGGGGGCTTTGACTTTGAAATTTTCTAGGGGGTGCCCTTGAGCTACCCACACCCAAGACCCATATCCAATATCTTATATTTCTCCGATATCCTGCGTTTGGGAGCGCTATGGAGCCCGCCAGCCACGCCTGAGCCCAATCATCACAGAACTTTGCAATTTTCACCAGTTCTAACATGTTTTCCAATTCTGAGTGAGTCTTCAAACTTCCCAAGCCCCCCAAAAATGCAATGGCGTACTAGAATGACAACAGTGATAATAATCATCATCATCATAATCATAATCTCTGCAAAAACAATAGGTTCCTCGCACAGAGCCAGGGACCGTTGGGGCCCATTGGGGCTCTTTTGTGCTTGGGCCCTAATAATAATAATAATCTTTACAAAAACAATAGGCCTCTGTCTTCCCTTGGTTCCTGTCTACTTATCTACTATTAGCTGTCCATTAAAGGCAAACAATGGCCAAAAAACACATCTACTCAGTTTGGAGTTTGTTTCTTAAAAAGAAATATGTTTACACCATCAAATGTTTCTTCTTGCACTAATTTAAAAGTAGCATGAAAAGTGTTTCCTGTCAACATCATAACAACAAACAGCTTTTACCTGCTGAATGCTGTTACTCAGTTACAGAGACATGGCGTTTCTGTGTCTGTATGATGACTGAGACTGTGGACTATCCCTTAAATGAAAAATACTCCATCTGATGAAACTGTGAGGAAACATGTTTTACATTCAGCTGCAGTTTGAATATCAGTGTGAAGAAGAAGAGATGACGAGATGTCAGTCTGCAGGATGCTCAACACATCAGAGATTGAACCAACTTCAGAAGTGTGATGATGTTAATAACTTTATTTGTATAGCACCTTTTATACAACAATAATGCAGTTCAGAGTGTGAATGTCAATGATGATGATGATGATGATGATGATGATGTCTGTCTGTCTGTAGGCTGCTGCCTCTGTCCCTCAGAGGATCCCATCTGGAAACACCAGAGAAGGAAAAACTCTGTCTGAGATCAACTGTGAGTCCGTATGATGATGAAGACGATGATGGTGATGATGATGAAGATGATGATGATGGTGA
>NC_089519.1:39166265-39293765 GCF_963924715.1 Thunnus thynnus
GTAACTGGTCACTCCTGATCAGTCTGTGATTCAGTCCAGTCAGCTGCTCTGAGGTGTCTGTTCTCAGTAGAACCAGTTTGTTTCCAGTAGAACTGGTCTGTTCTCAGTAGAACCAGTTTGTTTCCAGTAGAACCAGTTTGTTTCCAGTAGAACCAGTTTGTTTCCAGTAGAACCGGTTTGTTTCCAGTAGAACCAGTGTGTGTGTGAGTGTGTGTGAGTGTGTGTGTGTGTGTGTGTGTGTGTTTTGGTCGGTTGGGAGCTTCACAGTTCGAATTTGCACCAACACAACCGACCAATCAGCTGCATCCTCCTCTGCTCTAGTGAACCGTAGTGATAATAGCGATAATGTTGTTATTATTATTAATAATAATATTAATTAAAACCAAGCGGCGCTACTGGAGGTCGGCTGACACGGCTCTGAATTTTGAGGATTATATACGTCAAATTTAAAGGTTGGGGCTTTTACTTTGAAATTTTCTAGGGGGCACTCCCTAGATCATATCAGATATCAAAGTTACGCCACTTTTGACACATGTGCAAAGTTTAGTGAGTTTTTGAGCGAGCCCCCCCAGCACCTCAGCTATGGAGCTGGCTGCCACGTCCAAACCCAACCGTGATACTAATTAAAATATTTACTAGTTTGTACTCAGGAGCAAAGTTCAGTGAGTTCTTCTGCATCCAAAAGGCCTCAAACATGTTGGTAAAATGAAAATTGACGCACTAAATTCAAAATGGCCGACTTCCTGTTGGGTGAAAAAATATTTAAAAAAAAGAATGTTGGGAAGAATGATGACAGCAGTGAACCCACCAAATTCCATGAACATCAAAGCAACTTTATTTCAAAATGGCCGTTGTTTGGGGTCGCTATGGAGCCCGCTGGCCACACCTAAGTCCAATTACTATAGAAGATATAATTTCCCCCCAATTGTGACGCATGTGTAAAGTTTCAGGAGTTTTCCAGCACCTTTAGCGGAGGAGAAGAAGAATTCTCTCAGATACAATAGATCCTCGGCACCACTGGCTGCTCGGGCTCCGATAATAATCTTTACAAAAACAACAGGTTTCTCTTCCCCTGGTACTGATAATAATAATCATCATCATCATCAGCATCATCATCATCATCAGCATAACATTATCATCATAATAATAATGATGATGATGATGATGATGATGATAATAATAATAATATGAATATGAATAATAATAATGATGATAATAATAATAACCTTGTGTCTCTGTGTGGTTCAGGAGCTGCAGGTGGAGTTTGAAGACGCTGCAGGATTCGTCCTTGGTGGAAACAGGTGAGAACATTTCTGCTTCTGTCACCTGTGGCTGATGATGTCACAGGCCTGATGATGTCACAGGCCTGATGATGTCACAGGCCTGATGATGTCACAGGCTGATGATGTCACAGGCTGATGTAAAGTCCTGAGCGTTCAGCTGACACACCGGGTGTTTATCATTGGTTGTTTCACGTCTACGTGCTGGTGATGATGATGTTTGAAGAACAAACAGCATAAATGTGCTCAGAGATGTGTTCAGGTGTAAATTAAGTTCATGAATTCATGGTTCGGCTTTTTTATTTATTTATATTTGTATCAAGTGATTTGTTACCAGATATAAATGTTTGTCACCCTCGAACCTCCAAACCTGCAGATCAATACGACGTCAACACGTTTAGCAGCAGACGTGATAAACTGTGATCATACAGTGACAGATTGTTCATAAAGGACGTGTTCATGTGTTCATGTGTTCATGTGTTCATGTCTTCATCTGTTCATATGTTCATGTCTTCATCTGTTCATATGTTCAGGTGTTCATGTGTTTATGTGTTCATATGTTCATGTGTTCATATGTTCATGTGTTCATATGTTCATGTGTTCATGTGTTCATATGTTCATGTCTTCATCTGTTCATATGTTCATGTGTTCATGTGTTTATGTGTTCATATGTTCATGTGTTCATATGTTCATGTGTTCATATGTTCATGTCTTCATCTGTTCATATGTTCAGGTGTTCATGTGTTCATATGTTCATGTCTTCATATGTTCATATGTTCAGGTGTTCATGTGTTCATATGTTCATGTGTTCATGTGTTTGTGTTTATGTGTTCATATGTTCATGTGTTCATGTGTTCATATGTTCATATGTTCATGTGTTCATGTGTTCATATGTTCATGTGTTCATATGTTCATGTGTTCATATGTTCATGTCTTCATCTTTTCATATGTTCATGTGTTCATGTGTTCATGTGTTCATATGTTCATGTGTTCATATGTTCATGTGTTCATATGTTCATCTGTTCATGTG
The DNA here is from genome assembly GCF_963924715.1 of Thunnus thynnus. Classification (NCBI taxonomy): domain Eukaryota; kingdom Metazoa; phylum Chordata; class Actinopteri; order Scombriformes; family Scombridae; genus Thunnus; species Thunnus thynnus. The sequence goes on from NC_089519.1 coordinate 39,168,576, forward strand.
TTCATGTGTTCGTATGTTCATGTGTTCATGTGTTCGTATGTTCATGTGTTCATGTGTTCATATGTTCATCTGTTCATGTGTTCATGTGTTCATATGTTCATGTGTTCATGTGTTCGTATGTTCATGTGTTCATGTGTTCATATGTTCATCTGCTCATGTGTTCATGTGTTCATTTGTTCATGTGTTCGTATGTTCATGTGTTCATGTGTTCGTATGTTCATCTGTTCATGTGTTCATGTGTTCGTATGTTCATGTGTTCATGTGTTTGTATGTTCATGTGTTCATATGTTCATATGTTCATGTGTTCATATGTTCAGGTGTTCATGTGTTCATATGTTCATGTGTTCGTATGTTCATGTGTTCACATGTTCATGTGTTCATATGTTCATGTGTTCGTATGTTCATGTGTTCACATGTTCGTATGTTCATCTGTTCATGTGTTCGTATGTTCATCTGTTCATGTGTTCATGTGTTCGTATGTTCATGTGTTCATATGTTCATATGTTCATGTGTTCATATGTTCAGGTGTTCATGTGTTCATATGTTCATGTGTTCGTATGTTCATGTGTTCATATGTTCATGTGTTCATATGTTCATGTGTTCATGTATTCATGTGTTCATGTATTCATATGTTCATGTGTTCATGTATTCATGTGTTCATGTATTCATATGTTCATGTGTTCGTATGTTCATGTGTTCATATGTTCATGTGTTCATGTATTCATATGTTCATGTGTTCATATGTTCATGTATTCATATGTTCATGTATTCATATGTTCATGTGTTCATATGTTCATGTGTTCATGTATTCATATGTTCATGTGTTCATATGTTCATGTGTTCATGTATTCATATGTTCATGTGTTCATGTATTCATGTTCGTGTTCATGTGTTCATGTCTTCATCTGTTCATGTGTTCATATGTTCATGTGTTCATGTATTCATATGTTCATGTGTTCATGTATTCATATGTTCATGTGTTCATATGTTCATGTGTTCATGTATTCATATGTTCATGTGTTCATGTATTCATATGTTCATGTGTTCATATGTTCATGTGTTCATGTATTCATATGTTCATGTGTTCAGGTATTCATATGTTCGTGTGTTCATGTGTTCATGTATTCATGTGTTCATATGTTCGTATGTTCATGTGTTCATGTGTTTGTATGTTCATGTATTCATGTGTTCATGTGTTCATGTGTTCGTGTGTTCATGTGTATGTATTTGTGTTCATGTGTTCATATGTTCATGTGTTCATGTATTCATGTTCGTGTGTTCATGTATTCATGTGTTCATATGTTTGTATGTTCATGTGTTCATGTGTTCATATGTTCATATATTCATGTATTCATATGTTCATGTATTCATGTGTTCATATGTTCACATGTTCATGTGTTCATGTATTCATATGGTCATGTGTTCATGTATTCATTTGTTCATGTATTCATATGTTCATGTGTTCATGTATTCATGTGTTCATATGTTCATGTGTTCATGTATTCATTTGTTCATGTATTCATATGTTCATGTGTTCATGTATTCATGTGTTCATATGTTCATGTGTTCATGTATTCATATGTTCATGTGTTCATATGTTCATGTGTTCATGTATTCATGTGTTCGTGTGTTCATGTGTTCATGTATTCATGTGTTCATGTGTTCATATGTTCATGTGTTCATGTATTCATGTGTTCATGTGTTCATATGTTCATGTATTCATGTGTTCATGTGTTCATATGTTCATATGTTCATGTATTCATGTGTTCATGTGTTCATATGTTCATGTGTATACTTGTGTATAAGTTATTCAGGTCTCGGTGCAATTAGACAGAAAAACAAAAAAACACGTCAAATCGCACAAACTATGGAAATAAAGTACTGAAAATACCAGATAATAATAATAATAATAACAATAATAATAATATAACAACAATAATAATAATAATGATATAATAATAATAATAATAATAATAATAATAATAATAATGATAATAATAATAACAATAACAATAATAATAACAATAATAATAATAATATAATAATAATAATAATAATGATATAATAATAATAACAATAATAATAATAATATAATAATAATAATAATAATAATAATAATAATAATGATATAATAATAATAACAATAATAATAATATAACAATAATAATAATAATAATAATAATAATAATAATAATGATATAATAATAATAACAATAATAATAATATAACAATAATAATAATAATAATAATAATAATAATAATAATAATGATGATATAATAATAATAACAATAATAATAATATAACAATAATAATAATCATAATAATAATAATAATAATAATAATGATATAATAATAATAACAATAATAATAATATAACAACAATAATAATAATAATAATAATAATAATGATATAATAATAATAATAACAATAATAATAATATAACAACAACAATAATAATAATAATAATAATGATATAATAATAATAACAATAATAATAATATAACAACAATAATAATAATAATAATAACAATAATAATAATAACAATAATAATAATAATGATATAATAATAATACCATAAATAAATCTTAGTGTCTCAGTAGTGAGACGGCGTTATGCGTTATCAGCAGGACACGCTGCTGTCAGCAGAGGAACTGTGATAGAAAGATGAAGCTCAGTGCTGGTCTTGAGAGCTGCAGTGTGTCAACCTCAGCGCAGCCTGAATAATTCATCAGCAGCCCCGGGGGGGGGGGGGGGGTGCAGGATGGAGGGGGGGGGGGTGAACACGGAGCAGCTGATGAAAATTTAAAGACGATGCATTTGAGCACTTTGGAAGATTTGCTAACGGTGAAGAAAATCCGGCACTGGAAGCTTTTAACTGGACGGCGGACCTTTTGTCCTGAGCTAAGGTCACCGCCATGTTTACTAATTCTGCTGCCTGAATGTGCTGACCTCTGACCTCTGACCTCATCACTGTGGGTCAGACCGGTGAAGCAGCTGGAACACACACAGTTTAACAGGTGTGAGCAGGTAAACTCAGCTGACAAGTTAAAAACAAAGAGATTCTGCTGAAGCAGCCGGAGTCAGCAAAACACGTTCACGGTGTGTTCACCTAGAGTCACACTGAACACATAAATAAGTAATCAATAAGTTAAATAAATAAAACTAGTAATAAATGTAAATCAGGGCGTTTGGCTCAGCGTTAATAATCTCAGCTGAGCGGTGCAGTGTGATGTCACAGGTACATGTGAAGTATGTCAATAAATCCAGAAAATACCAGATAATAATAATAATAATAATAACTTGTAAAAGTACTTAAGTATGAAAGTAATAGCAGCAGTAGCAAGAAGGCTGAGGATACTAGTTCATCATCTTCATCTTCTTCTGCTACCTCGACCGTGTTATAAGAAACGGATACAGACTCAAACATGGCGCCCGCTCAGTGGCGCATGAAGCAAAAAAGATGGCTTCCGACTGTAGAGAAATCACCCGGATGTGGTTCACGCTTCCTGGTTATTGTTGTTGTTGTTCCTGGTGTGTGTCACATGACGGACAGGAAGTTGTAATTACATGATTTGGGCACTATGTCAGACTCACAATAAGATTTGCAGACTTATAGAAGCTTTGATTTCTGCCGTGTGGACGTTGATTGACAGCTGTGATTGACAGCTGGCTCACCTGCTGCTCTCCCGCCTCCAGGACTCGCACTGAGTTGCACTGAGTTGCACCGTTGTTGCAATTGTCTCATTGGATGGCGGACCGGTTGCTCTGGTTCTGGTTCTAAGTGGCGGTCGTCCTCTGGTTCACCGCTGCATGTGTGTGTTGCCGCAGCCTCACTGTCCTACACGCTACGCACTGAGCTGCTCTTCAAAGGAGCTACAACACTTGTATAACAGATTTTAGTTAGAAAACATCTGAAAACACATTTTTTTTTAAAAACCGGGTGGGTATGAACTAAATCTGTGTACGTTTGTTTTGCAACCTTGCTCACCATTTTAACATGCTTCTCATGAAGTTCTGACGCGGACCGAGACCTGGAAGAAACGCAAACTGACAGTTTTCTTAATGTTAAGTGTTAGACATGAATTTTCAATCATGCTGCTGTGGACTGTAAATGCTGAGATAACTGGGTAAAGACTGAGAAACAGTTATATGACTGTATATAATGTGACTATTTAAATACCTGCCTTGTTAGCACAGTTAAGCTAAAGTAGCCAACGTTAGCCCGAGTGTGCAACACTTGGTGTTCACCCGCACGCTATTTGGAAGGTCGTCGAAACGGACACGATGCGCCGACCAGAAGATGCAACTCTGGGCTTCAAAGCGGCTCCAATGAAAGCAACGTGTGACGTTGAACCTCGCTACGTCCTGTACATACAGGATAAATCAAACTGGTTTTACAGTGCGGCGCTGCTCCTGGGGGGTCGTCCTCGACGTCATCCAGCAAGACGCTGCGTCAGCCAATCACATCCATGCAAACACATCTGTGGTGGATGGTCGTGTTCCTGCCGTTGAACTCAAAGATAAAATAGTTGCTGCTGTCCAGTTTTTCCTGAACTTGTAGAATGTTTAGAGCTGATGAATATTTTGCTTCCAGGGGACGTGAGACTCACCTGGACGCCGGCACTTCAGGTGAGGATGAAGATGAGGCTGAGGATGACGGCTGTGTGGAGAGAGGGGATGCGGACGACCACTCGGATGTCTCTGATGCTGCAGGTCACCGTGACAGTGGCGATATTGAAGTGCAGCAGTGAGTATGATGTACACCTGTGCACACCTGTGGGCTTGTCCACAACATCTGTGGAGGTGCTCACGGCAAGTCTCTCTCTCTCTTTTAGTGTAAAAGACTCGACACTGAGGCCCCGCCCTCCTCCTGCTGCCCCGCCCCCTCAGGTGTGTCGTCTCACCTGTTCTGATCAGCTGTCTGTCTCAGATCAGAACCAGCGAGTCAAATGTCTTTTCTTTCCATCAGGAAGAATCCCTGCCTCCTTACTGTGATCACCATGGCAACCAGGGGACCTTAAAGCCCCACCCTCTGTCAGAAAGCCCCGCCCGCTCCTCCACGCAGGGCCCGCCCAGACCACCCCCCCCCAAACTGCCCCCCCACAGACTCAGCAGTCCAGGTGGGTTCCACGTGCTGCACTGGAGAACGTTTTATGCATGCTGTAACACTCCTTACCTGTTCTACACCTGTTCTACACCTGTTCTACCTGTTCTACACCTGTTCTACACCTGCTCTACCTGTTCTACACCTGTTCTACACCTGTTCTACACCTGTTCTACACCTGTTCTACCTGTTCTACACCTGTTCTACACCTGCTCTACCTGTTCTACACCTGCTCTACCTGTTCTACACCTGTTCTACACCTGTTCTACACCTGTTCTACCTGTTCTACCTGTTCTACACCTGTTCTACACCTGTTCTACACCTGTTCTACCTGTTCTACACCTGTTCTACACCTGTTCTACACCTGTTCTACCTGTTCTACCTGTTCTACACCTGTTCTACACCTGTTCTACACCTGTTCTACACCTGTTCTACCTGTTCTACACCTGTTCTACCTGTTCTACACCTGTTCTACACCTGCTCTACCTGTTCTACACCTGCTCTACCTGTTCTACACCTGTTCTACACCTGTTCTACCTGTTCTACCTGTTCTACACCTGTTCTACACCTGTTCTACACCTGTTCTACACCTGTTCTACCTGTTCTACACCTGTTCTACCTGTTCTACACCTGTTCTACACCTGCTCTACCTGTTCTACACCTGCTCTACCTGTTCTACACCTGTTCTACACCTGTTCTACACCTGTTCTACCTGTTCTACCTGTTCTACACCTGTTCTACACCTGTTCTACCTGTTCTACACCTGCTCTACCTGTTCTACACCTGCTCTACCTGTTCTACACCTGTTCTACACCTGTTCTACACCTGTTCTACACCTGTTCTACCTGTTCTACCTGTTCTACACCTGTTCTACACCTGTTCTACCTGTTCTACACCTGTTCTACACCTGCTCTACACCTGCTCTACACCTGTTCTACCTGTTCTACACCTGTTCTACACCTGTTCTACACCTGTTCTACCTGTTCTACACCTGTTCTACACCTGTTCTACACCTGTTCTACACCTGCTCTACCTGTTCTACACCTGTTCTACCTGTTCTACACCTGTTCTACACCTGTTCTACACCTGTTCTACACCTGTTCTACCTGTTCTACACCTGTTCTACACCTGTTCTACACCTGCTCTACCCACCTGCTCTACCTGTTCTACACCTGTTCTACACCTGTTCTACACCTGTTCTACCTGTTCTACACCTGTTCTACACCTGTTCTACACCTGCTCTACCTGCTCTACCTGCTCAACATCTGTTCTGCCTGCTGTACACATGACCACACACCTGTTACACCTGTACTACACCCCCTGCTGTCCTGTGACGTATGTGAACACACCTGTGATGCTCCGTCTCTCTGCAGGAAGCGTACCGTCCTACTCTGAGCAGTCTGCAGCGCCCAACACTGTCCACAGCAGGAAAGACGTCCCAGTAAGACTCCACTTGTCTGTATGATGTTTACCTGAGACTGACAGCTCACCTGTCTGTATGATGTTTACCTGAGACTGACAGCTCACCTGTCTGTATGATGTTTACCTGAGACTGACAGCTCACCTGTCTGTATGATGTTTACCTGAGACTGACAGCTCACCTGTCTGTGCTGATTTGTCCTCTCGCTGCTCGCTGAGGTTTCTCTTTTCACCAGGATGCGGAGTAAAGGGCCGTCCACACCAAGAACGATAACCATAACAATAACTACAACGATAACAATGTGAGCATCCACGTTGTGTAAACAGCAGTGCCGAGCACACGCTGCCTGATCCGGCTGTGATCCAGAAGGGTTTGAAGGCGGGTGGTGGTTCAATGTGTTGCTCAGAAGTATTTCGGGACAGTAGTTGCTGTGATGTTCCAGTTTTTACAGACCAAACTGCACCGACCGCCGGTAGTTGACGACCAGCTGTTATTGTGCTGTGGCAGGACACACAGTATGAGCACGGATCTGAAGCCTGAAAGGGGCACTAACTTCATTATAATGCAGAACAAAGTTCCAGCATCATTGTATAATAAGAGAAACAAACTCATGTAAAGAAATCACCTCTGGCTGATTACAGTGTGTCGGTCCGTGGTGAGAAAGGAGCAAACCCGCATTAAAATAAATAAAGTCATCAGTCAGTTTACAGAATGAAGATGATATCTACAGGTTTCGGGCTTGATGGAGACTTTGTCTTGCTGTATGGTTTGGTTGATAGATTTTGATTGGCTGTCAGTGTTTCCATCGTTCTTTAAATCGCTCTGACCGTGATCCCGCTGTCGTTGTATAGTCGTAGTCTGGACTCCACTTATAGTTATAGTTATTGTTATAGTTTTCATTCTTGGTGTGGAACCCTGCAGCTCATTTCTGAACTGCTTTTATTTCTCTACATTTAATTCAGATAACAAACAAGATTAAGAGACAACATATTTAACTTTGAAACAGTGAAACAGCTTCTGTCCTGCAGGATCAGTCTGACTGTGACTCGTGTCGCCGTCGCTGATGATGATGATGTTAATGTGTGATCGTTGGATTGATGAGTAAACACATGTTGTCACTTCATCTTTCATGTATGTTTTTATGTTTCATGTGCTCTCTGCCGGATTATGTCTGAATAAAGTGACCATCCAGATACAGTTATATAATTTATATGAACATGAATGAGTACAGAGTGAGTCTGTAAACTCACAGCTTTGTGCAGAAACAGATCGTACCTGTCAGCAGGCTGAAGAGCCGCCGGCGTGTTCTGCCATGTGATGATTTTATTAAATATGACGATATATATATGAGTGATAAACTGTAAGCGTGATGGTTGAACTGATGTCAGTGTGTGTTTGTTCTGCAGAAACCCGTCAGTAACGGACTCCCACCGACTCCTAAAGTGCACGTGAGTCACTCAGCGGCGCACGTCTCTAAACTCCTGCGTATGTTCTCGTGTTCCTGAGGTTTCAAACGTTCTACCTGCTGTTCTGCTTTCTGTTCTCAGATGGGAGCCTGTTTCTCAAAGGTCTTTAATGGCTGTCCTCTGAAGATTCACTCTGCGGCGTCCTGGATCAACCCCAACACCCGTGGTACATGACCCCTGACCTCTGACCTCTGACCTCATCAGCTGCTTTGATTGTTGCTGAGACAGAAATTGAGATTATTATTTTTCAATGCACATTTTTAAATGGTATTTTTTGGCGTTTTGTTTTTTAGATCAGTATCTGATCTTCGGAGCTGAGGAGGGAATTTACACTCTGAACCTGAACGAGCTGCATGAGAACTGCATGGAACAGGTGAAGCATCAGCTGACTGAACTCTCCGTCTTATTAACGTCCCTCCACTCAGAAACACGTTCATTCTTGCTCCTTCAGCTGGATGTTTGTTCTCGTCTCTGATCTGGTTTAAGGGGCGGAGCTACATCACAGCCGGTCTGGAGTCAGTCCTGGTCCAGTATTGAACACTGACATGAACTTTACAGTGAAGGAAGAACATCTGGTGTCCAGCAGGAAAACTTTAGAAAGATATTTTTACAGATTCTGGGTTTTTAGTGACTTAGAAGGAGGAGATGTCGTTTAAAGGAAACAAAACAAACAAACTCGTCAGACACAAATTATTGTTAGAAGCAGATTATTGTTATGAGTCTTAATAACATCTGTCAGAGATCTTTAAACCTCAGGAGACCTGATCCACATCTGGATCAGACGTTTGATTTAGTTGATCTGAATGATAGATTTGTATTGATCCACCTGTCAGAGGGAAATAACGCAGTTCCGACTGCACGTCATCTGTTTGACAGTTTTAGTTTTTTAGTTACTTTTCAGATCAATAATACAAAATATAATCAATAACTAAATGACGATGTATTATTATAGGTGCAGATAAAACTTTATTTATCTCCAGGAGGAACACATGAATTCATCAATAATTATAATCCAATGAAATATTAAATCATCCTGTACAACAAGTACTTTTACTGTCTTTTACCTGTAACTGCGGCATTAAAACTTGTACTGAAGTCATATATCGTCTTCCAGGCAGTTTATGGAAACATTAAATATGAGACATCAGCAGGAGGCTGCTGTTTATCTCACATTATTCAACTCATCTCAACTTTATTTATCCAGACGATAACAGAGTTTCACTGTTCACTCACGAGTCTGATCACAAGTGTTGATATTCAACTCGATGTCTTTGCAGCTGTTTCCTCGCAGGTGTACCTGGGTTTACGTCATGAACAACACTCTGATCTCCATCTCAGGTGAGTCACAAACACGTCACTGATTCACTAAATCACACCATGAAAAATGAATAAAGATCAAAGAATTAACTATAACTGATGAATGAAAGAAACGTAAACTTTAAAATCTTCAGGGAAAAGGTTTCAAGTGAACATTGAAAAACACGTCGAGTGTTGTTTCAGTGTGTTAACTGAGCCCTGCGCTGTGTCTGCAGGCCGAGCCTCTCAGCTGCACTGCCACAGTCTGGTCGGTCTCTTCGAACAGGCGCAACACAAACAGAAGCTGCCGGTTTCCATTCCGACGCACCGTCTACCGGACCGCATCCTGCCACGGTCAGTCCCCCACCGACACGCTAAACACGTTCAACACGCTAAAACACACTAAACATCAGAGTCTGCTGAGGCCTGAGAGGGTTTGACGTTGAGGACTTAAAGTAACATAAGAGTTTGAAGGCTGTGAGGAAGATGAAGATTGTAGAGTTCAGGATGATGAAGGTGTTCTGCTGCCTCCTGCTGGACTCTGAGTAAAGTTTTCAGTGTTAATGAGTGACTGTAATGATTCACTCATCACATGTGTGACAGCTGTAAATCAGATGAAAAGAGAATCACAGATGTGTTTAGTGAGCTGCTGTCAGATCAGTGACTGACACTGAGAACCAACAACACCACAGAAATGTGTTTTGTCTCTTTGTTTGCAGGAAGTTTTCCATCTCCAGTAAAATTCCCGACACTAAAGGCTGTCTGAAGTGCTGCGTGGGTGAGTCATCAGCTGCTTCCCATCATGCATCACACCATGTTCCCACATGTTTGTCTTTTATTTCTTTTATTTTTTCTGTACATTTTTCTTTTTCTTTACTGAAGTACTGAAAACTATCAGAGTTCCCTCACTGAGGTCAGAGGTTGACTTCTGTCAGTGCTGCAGCTGACAGAGTTCATTGTGAATAACAGTGGATACAAAATGATACATAACAGGTGAGGTACATAAATACAAAACAGCCAAGAGAGACAAAAGACAAAAAGAAAGAGGGATAAGACAGATGAAGGAATATGACATCTCTGACGAGGGGTAAGCGAGTAGATGGATGTGTGTCTGTGTGAGATCAGTTTAGGGGGTTTAGATGAGCCAAGATAGAAACATTCATACACAAATACACTCAAACCCATACACGTGGATGCACAAAAACATACACATAGTGCATGCATGCAAATATTCCTCCTCTCTTATATATGGGCTAAAAATAATAAATAAATATATACATAAATAAAGTAAAGCACTAATAAGCAATTAAAAGTCAATTGATTCAGTTGATCACGTATAAGAGTGTGTGTGTGTGGGGGGGGGGAAACCAGCTCGCAGCAAAGGCACCGCACCTGGAGTGTCAGGCTGCATGACGGGACGGTGCCAGTCCTCTGAGGTGCAGAACCCAAAGAAGATTATTTATTTATCATTATTATAATTTTGGGTTACAGTGAATAAATAAGTCAAAGTAAATCTGTGACAAGGATCATTGTAAAATCTGGCTTCATTTCACGATGTCACTGTCTCCAAAATGTTTTTACACCTGGGTCAGAGGTTACAGGTGCAGTTGCACACATCCTCCAGCCAGACAGCAGTGATGACCTTTGACCCCCCATCCTCTCCCCACAGTGAGGAACCCCTACACAGGTCATAAATACCTGGGTGGAGCCTTCCAATCAGGTGTGGTCCTGCTGGAGTGGGTGGAGCCGATGCAGAAGTTCATGCTGGTGAAGGTAAGAAAGAAAGCAGGTGTGTGTTTCTCATGTCTGAAGCTGTCAGAATCACTGCCTTGCTCAAGGACACCTCACCTGTCAGGTGAGGAGCTCAGAGGAGAACCACTGCTCCTTCATATTCAGAAGAGTCAGGTGGTTCAGTATCTGATCAGAACCTTCCCTCTGAAGGAGGACACCCTGGGGCGGACCTCCCTGAACACACTGGAGGGATTATATATCCCATCAGGCCTGTGAACGCCTCCTCCAGGAGGAGCAGGAGCAGGAGCAGGCTTCCCTACGTAGTCTGCTGCCACCATTAGCCAGATCTGGATAAGAGGCTGAAAATGGATGGAATATTTCTCCCAAAATGATATCTGAAATATTTAAGAGCTAATGATGATGACACTAGCTGTGTGTCTTATCTGCCCCGCACTGACATGGGTTGTATCCGATCCTGGCCCAGCCTGAACCAGAACTAGTGTCAGAAGCATTTATTAAAATGCGTATCTTCCTGAATTTAAATGATGCTCTGATGAATTGAGTGCCTCCTGCAGACGGGCTACATCATGGGACAGACAGTGAGAATCAGGCCCAGTGATAACTCTGCCTGTCCCCCTCAGAACATGGACTTCCAGCCTCCATGTCCTCTGGAGGTTTTAGAGCTGCTGGTCATCCCGGAGCAGCCGTACCCTCTGATCTGTGTCGGCCTCAGCAGAGGAACTGAACCCAATCAACCCGTCAGCTTCCAGACCCTCGATCCCAATTCCTCCTGCCCCACCCTCCCTGACACAGGTACAACTCCCCCAGACTCAGGTACAACTCCCCCAGACTCAGGTACAACTCCCCTTGACTCAGGTACAACTCCCCCTGACTCAGGTACTACTCCCCTTGACTCAGGTACAACTCCCCCTGACTCAGGTACTACTCCCCTTGACTCAGGTACAACTCCTCCTGATTCAGATACAACTCCCCCTGACTCAGGTACAACTCCCCTTGACTCAGGTACAACTCCCCCTGACTCAGGTACAACTCCCCTTGACTCAGGTACAACTCCCCCTGACTCAGGTACAACTGCCCCAGACTCACATACAACTCCTCCTGACTCAGATACAACTGACTCAGATACAACTGACTCAGGTACAACTCCCCCAGACTCAGGTACAACTCCTCCTGACTCAGGTACAACTCCCCCAGACTCAGGTACAATTCCCCCAGACTCAGGTACAACTCCTCTTGACTCAGGTACAACTCCCCCTGACTCAGATACAACTCCCCCTGACTCAGATACAACTCCCCCTGACTCAGGTACAACTCCCCCAGACTCAGGTACAACTCCTCCTGACTCAGGTACAACTCCTCCTGACTCAGGTACAATTCCCCCAGACTCAGGTACAACTCCTCTTGACTCAGGTACAACTCCCCCTGACCCAGGTACAACTCCCCCTGACTCAGATACAACTCCCCCTGACTCAGGTACAACTCCCCCAGACTCAGGTACAACTCCTCCTGACTCAGGTACAACTCCCCCAGACTCAGGTACAACTCCCCCTGACTCAGGTACAACTCCTCCCGACTCAGGTACAACTCCCTTTGACTCGGGTACAACTCCCCCTGACTCAGGTACAACTCCCCCAGACTCAGGTACAACTCCTCCCAACTCAGGTACAACTCCCCCAGACTCAGGTACAACTCCCCCTGACTCAAGTACAACTCCCCTTGACTCAGGTACAACTCCCCCTGACTCAGGTACAACTCCCCCTGACTCAGGTACAACTCCCCCTGACTCAGGTACAACTCCTCCCGACTCAGGTACAACTCCCTTTGACTTGGGTACAACTCCCCCTGACTCAGGTACAACTCCTCCTGACTCAGGTACAACTCCCTCTGACTCAGGTACAACTCCCTTTGACTTGGGTACAACTCCCCCTGACTCAGGTACAACTCCTCCTGACTCAGGTACAACTCCCTCTGACTCAGGTACAACTGACTCAGGTACAACTCCTCCTGACTCAGGTACAACTCCTCCTGACTCAGGTAAAACTGACTCAGGTACAACTCCCTCTGACTCAGGTACAACTGACTCAGGTACAACTCCTCCTGACTCAGGTACAACTCCCCCTGACTCAGATACAACTGACTCAGGTACAACTCCCCCAGACTCAGGTACTACTCCTCCTGACTCAGGTAAAACTCCTCCTGACTCAGGTACAACTCAGGTGCTCCAACTGCTACTGACTCCAAACAACCCTCCCATGCATGGTGTAGGCCTATGTATCCCTTAGCAAGCAAAGTTTATTTATATAGCTCCTTTCACAAACACCACTTACAAAGTGCTTCACAGTCAAAGAAATAAAATAAAATAAAGTAAAATAAAATAAAATAGAATAAAATAAGGTAAAATAAAGTAAAATAAAATTAGAATAAAATAAAAAACAAAGACACCAGTTAAAATATTCAAGGAGAGCAGATAAAATAGACAAATTAAGATAGAATAGCACATACTACCCAAACGCCTGTCTGAACAAATGGGTTTTTGGCTGCTTTTTAAAAGGGTCTACATTATACAAGGACCTTAAGCTTGTTGGAAGACTATTACAAAGCTTAGGGACCTCCCCAGGTCTTAAAACGTGTACCGGGTACACTTAGAAAGCCTTGGGAGGAGGATCTAAGAGCTAGTGGTGTAGGTATGCAGAAGGTCCACAATGTACTGTGGAGCCTGGCCATGTAGGGCTGTATAAGTGAGCACCAAAATTTTAAAATGAATCCTAAAATTTACATTATATACTGTATACTGTGTATTATGTGTACTGTATGCTAACAGTGGGTCTCCTTGCAGAAAACCCTAAAAGCTGTGTGATCCACATCACTCAGCTGGAGAGAGACACAGTCCTAGTCTGTCTGGACCGTAAGTTCACTCTTTATGCTTCAGTCAGATGAATCACAGAGCTCAGACAGCAGATGATTTTTGTTATAATGAACACAGCATATGGAATATTTATTTATTGATTCATAAGTTTTACTCAGATGGTTTTAGCAGAAGACGACTCAAGCTGTGTTTGTACTTTTTATTTCCTGCAGGTTGTATAAAGATCGTGAATCTCCAGGGGAAGCTTAAGTCCAGCAAGAAGCTGTCAGCTGAGCTCACCTTCAACTTCCAGATTGAGGCGATCGGTAAACCACTTTAAGTCTGTTTAAACCACCTTAAATCTTAAAGTACCGTCTGAATCTGTCTCCAGGTGTGTTCTGTGTTGACCTCGGTGTCCTCCTCTTCCTCAGTGTGTTTACAGGACAGTGTTTTGGCCTTCTGGAGACATGGCATGCAGGGGCGGAGCTTCAGATATAACAAGGTAATAATCATCCAATCAGAGCGCAAGACCCCGCCCACCTCACTGCTGTATCATAATGTTTTTTTCTTCTTTACAGATCACCCAGGAGATCAGTGACATCAGCAGGATGTTCCGCCTGCTGGGCTCTGACAGGTGAGACACCTGTCTGTCTGCTTACCTGTCTGTGTTCTCATCTGTCTGTAGCTGAGGGCAATTCAATCTGTCCTTAAATATCATTACTGGATCTCTTGGCTGCTGCTAGTTTCTTATATGTTCTGTTGGGAGAAAATATGTTTCAGTGGGTATTTACAATTCAATATAAACAATATATTTTGCCACTTTGGGTAGATTGTCTGCAGTGTACTGGGTGAGCCTGTGGTGTAAATAGAGAACAACTTATGTTGTTTAGTTTTATTATATGTGATTGGTTGTTTATGAGTCATGTCACGTTTGCTGGATTGTGATTGGCCGTGGGGCAGGAGCTAGCGAAGATGCAGGGGTCAAGAAAAGAAAAAAAGAGAGTGAGTAGCAGTGACAAGGGAGCTCGGAGAGAAAGCAGAGGAGAGAAAAAGACTACGAGAGATGTAATAACAAGATTTAAAAAGTGTGTTTGCAAGTTATAACGCTGTAGAAATTAGAGCATAAGACTGCAAACCAGTGAACGCCGGCTGTGTGTGCTGTGACCAGTAACACAGCGACGCAGTAGCAGATATTGTGTAGTTAGCCTTTTCAGCTAGTTAGCTTAGCTAGCTGCCAACCAGGAACCTTCTGAACTGCCCAGAAAGTGTTTGGACGGCCCAAATAGTGGTCCGGGTGACCAGGATGAAGCCTGGTAGCTCCTCTGGCAACAAGGGCACCACGTTCAGCCATCAGCCCACCGCTTCAGTCCACCACGGTTGGCTGTGTAACATCAACACTGTGACTCAAACGCTGCTATTGTGCTTCAGAGAAGAAGAAAGAAGTCTTTTGGCTCATGAAGAAAAATAGTACGTTTTTATGATTGATTCATGATTCAGTAATCTTTATTTTATAAATAAATCGGCTACGAGAAGCTGCTGTTGTGCTTTACAGCCGACTGTTTCCTGTCAGATCAGCTGACCAATCAATGCACACATTGGATCAAAGGGGTGTTGCTGTCCGTTAAAACACTTCCTCTCTCCTCCTCTCCTCCTGGAGCCTCCTCTCTCCTCTCTCCTCGCTCCTCGCTCCTCCTCTCCTCCAGGAGCCTCCTCTCTCCTCTCTCCTCTCTCCTCGCTCCTCGCTCCTCCTCTCCTCCAGGAGCCTCCTCTCTCCTCTCTCCTCTCTCCTCGCTCCTCGCTCCTCCAGGAGCCTCCTCTCTCCTCTCTCCTCTCTCCTCTCTCCTCTCTCCTCCTCTCCTCCTGGAGCCTCCTCTCTCCTCTCTCCTCGCTCCTCGCTCCTCCTCTCCTCCAGGAGCCTCCTCTCTCCTCTCTCCTCTCTCCTCTCTCCTCTCTCCTCCTCTCCTCCTGGAGCCTCCTCTCTCCTCTCTCCTCTCTCCTCTCTCCTCTCTCCTCCAGGAGCCTTCTCTCTCCTCTCTCCTCTCTCCTCGCTCCTCGCTCCTCCTCTCCTCCAGGAGCCTCCTCTCTCCTCTCTCCTCGCTCCTCGCTCCTCCTCTCCTCCAGGAGCCTCCTCTCTCCTCTCTCCTCTCTCCTCTCTCCTCTCTCCTCCTCTCCTCCTGGAGCCTCCTCTCTCCTCTCTCCTCGCTCCTCGCTCCTCCTCTCCTCCAGGAGCCTCCTCTCTCCTCTCTCCTCTCTCCTCGCTCCTCGCTCCTCCTCTCCTCCAGGAGCCTCCTCTCTCCTCTCTCCTCGCTCCTCGCTCCTCCTCTCCTCCAGGAGCCTCCTCTCTCCTCTCTCCTCTCTCCTCGCTCCTCGCTCCTCCTCTCCTCCAGGAGCCTCCTCTCTCCTCTCTCCTCGCTCCTCCTCTCCTCCAGGAGCCTCCTCTCTCCTCTCTCCTCTCTCCTCCTCTCCTCCAGGAGCCTCCTCTCTCCTCTCTCCTCTCTCCTCTCTCCTCTCTCCTCTCTCCTCCTCTCCTCCAGGAGCCTCCTCTCTCCTCTCTCCTCGCTCCTCCTCTCCTCCAGGAGCCTCCTCTCTCCTCTCTCCTCTCTCCTCTCTCCTCTCTCCTCCTCTCCTCCAGGAGCCTCCTCTCTCCTCTCTCCTCGCTCCTCGCTCCTCCTCTCCTCCAGGAGCCTCCTCTCTCCTCTCTCCTCTCTCCTCTCTCCTCTCTCCTCTCTCCTCTCTCCTCCAGGAGCCTCCTCTCTCCTCTCTCCTCTCTCCTCTCTCCTCCTCTCCTCCAGGAGCCTCCTCTCTCCTCTCTCCTCGCTCCTCCTCTCCTCCAGGAGCCTCCTCTCTCCTCTCTCCTCGCTCCTCCTCTCCTCTCTCCTCTCTCCTCTCTCCTCCTCTCCTCCTCTCCTCTCTCCTCGCTCCTCCTCTCCTCTCTCCTCTCTCCTCTCTCCTCTCTCCTCTCTCCTCTCTCCTCTCTCCTCGCTCCTCCTGGAGCCTCCTCTCTCCTCCTCCAGGAGAGGACTAGAGGAACAGAGTTAGTGTAATGAAAAGCAGCTCTGGCTGTTCTGTTGTTTATGTGTCACTAATATTAAAATAAACAGGAATAAAAGTTTAATTAAATCAAACACAGAGCGACACCTACAGGACTCACCTGTCTGTCTGTCTGATCACCT
Source organism: Thunnus thynnus (assembly GCF_963924715.1). Lineage (NCBI taxonomy): Eukaryota > Metazoa > Chordata > Actinopteri > Scombriformes > Scombridae > Thunnus > Thunnus thynnus. Next base: position 39,185,635 of record NC_089519.1, read on the forward strand.
GTCTGTCTGCTCACCTGTCTGTCTGATCACCTGTCTGTCTGATCACCTGTCTGTCTGATCACCTGTCTGTCTGTCTGATCACCTGTCTGTCTGTCTGCTCACCTGTCTGTCTGATCACCTGTCTGTCTGATCACCTGTCTGTCTGCTCACCTGTCTGTCTGATCACCTGTCTGTCTGTCTGATCACCTGTCTGTCTGTCTGTCTGATCACCTGTCTGTCTGCTCACCTGTCTGTCTGTCTGATCACCTGTCTGTCTGATCACCTGTCTGTCTGTCTGCTCACCTGTCTGTCTGTCTGATCACCTGTCTGTCTGATCACCTGTCTGTCTGCTCACCTGTCTGTCTGCTCACCTGTCTGTCTGATCACCTGTCTGTCTGTCTGATCACCTGTCTGTCTGCTCACCTGTCTGTCTGCTCACCTGTCTGTCTGATCACCTGTCTGTCTGTCTGCTCACCTGTCTGTCTGTCTGATCACCTGTCTGTCTGTCTGTCTGATCACCTGTCTGTCTGTCTGATCACCTGTCTGTCTGTCTGTCTGCTCACCTGTCTGTCTGTCTGCTCACCTGTCTGTCTGTCTGATCACCTGTCTGTCTGATCACCTGTCTGTCTGTCTGCTCACCTGTCTGTCTGCTCACCTGTCTGTCTGCTCACCTGTCTGTCTGATCACCTGTCTGTCTGTCTGTCTGCTCACCTGTCTGTCTGTCTGCTCACCTGTCTGTCTGCTCACCTGTCTGTCTGTCTGTCTGATCACCTGTCTGTCTGATCACCTGTCTGTCTGTCTGATCACCTGTCTGTCTGATCACCTGTCTGTCTGCTCACCTGTCTGTCTGTCTGCTCACCTGTCTGTCTGTCTGATCACCTGTCTGTCTGCTCACCTGTCTGTTTGTCTGCTCACCTGTCTGTCTGCTCACCTGTCTGTCTGATCACCTGTCTGTCTGATCACCTGTCTGTCTGTCTGCTCACCTGTCTGTCTGATCACCTGTCTGTCTGCTCACCTGTCTGTCTGTCTGCTCACCTGTCTGTCTGCTCACCTGTCTGTCTGCTCACCTGTCTGTCTGATCACCTGTCTGTCTGTCTGATCACCTGTCTGTCTGCTCACCTGTCTGTCTGATCACCTGTCTGTCTGCTCACCTGTCTGTCTGCTCACCTGTCTGTCTGTCTGCTCACCTGTCTGTCTGATCACCTGTCTGTCTGTCTGCTCACCTGTCTGTCTGATCACCTGTCTGTCTGTCTGCTCACCTGTCTGTCTGATCACCTGTCTGTCTGTCTGCTCACCTGTCTGTCTGATCACCTGTCTGTCTGTCTGCTCACCTGTCTGTCTGATCACCTGTCTGTCTGCTCACCTGTCTGTCTGTCTGCTCACCTGTCTGTCTGATCACCTGTCTGTCTGCTCACCTGTCTGTCTGTCTGATCACCTGTCTGTCTGCTCACCTGTCTGTCTGATCACCTGTCTGTCTGATCACCTGTCTGTCTGATCACCTGTCTGTCTGTCTGAACACCTGTCTGTCTGTCTGTCTGCTCACCTGTCTGTCTGCTCACCTGTCTGTCTGATCACCTGTCTGTCTGTCTGCTCACCTGTCTGTCTGATCACCTGTCTGTCTGTCTGATCACCTGTCTGTCTGTCTGTCTGATCACCTGTCTGTCTGCTCACCTGTCTGTCTGATCACCTGTCTGTCTGTCTGCTCACCTGTCTGCCTGTCTGCTCACCTGTCTGTCTGCTCACCTGTCTGTCTGATCACCTGTCTGTCTGATCACCTGTCTGTCTGTCTGCTCACCTGTCTGTCTGATCACCTGTCTGTCTGCTCACCTGTCTGTCTGTCTGATCACCTGTCTGTCTGATCACCTGTCTGTCTGTCTGCTCACCTGTCTGTCTGCTCACCTGTCTGTCTGTCTGCTCACCTGTCTGTCTGTCTGATCACCTGTCTGTCTGCTCACCTGTCTGTCTGATCACCTGTCTGTCTGCTCACCTGTCTGTCTGTCTGCTCACCTGTCTGTCTGTCTGATCACCTGTCTGTCTGCTCACCTGTCTGTCTGATCACCTGTCTGTCTGCTCACCTGTCTGTCTGATCACCTGTCTGTCTGCTCACCTGTCTGTCTGTTTGATCACCTGTCTGTCTGCAGGGTCGTTGTCCTGGAGAGCAGAGCGACAGATAACCCGACTGAACACAGTAACCTGTACATCCTCGCCGGACATGAAAACAGCTACTGAACCAGGACCAGACCAGGACCAGACCAGAACCAAGGAAGGACCATACCAGGACCAGACCAAAACCAAACCAGAACCAAGGCAGGACCAAACCAGGACCAGACCAAAACCAAACCAGAACCAAGGCAGGACCAAACCAGGACCAAACCAGGACCAGACCAGAACCAAGGCAGGACCAAACCAGGACCAGACCAAAACCAAACCAGAACCAAACCAGGACCAAACCAGGACCAGACAAAGGTCAAACCAGGACCAGACCAAAACCAAACCAGAACCAAGGCAGGACCAAACCAGGACCAAACCAGGACCAGACCAGAACCAAGGCAGGACCAAACCAGGACCAGACCAAAACCAAACCAGAACCAAACCAGGACCAAACCAGGACCAGACAAAGGTCAAACCAGTTGAGATGAAGTTGTGTGTAGGTACAGGACGCAGGACGCTCAGATACAGTTCACTCTTCTTCGCTGGTTCTCTGGTGACGCAGCAGCACAGTGAGGGAACCATTCAGGCCGACAGGTGTAGAGTTGAAGGGGGCGTGGTCTAGAGTTGAAGGGGGCGTGGTCTAGAGTTGAAGGGGGCGTGGTCTATAACAGACTAATAAAAAGTGCCAAAAAAGTTCAGTTACCTTGTTAAAATCTTGAAATCATCTCGTCCTCCTTCTCCAGACTCTGTAAATATATCAACAGTTTTCCTGCCAGATGTTCCTCCGTCTCAGTGTTCAGGTTTCATCATCACACTGTGTACGTTGATACCGGACCGTGATTGGCTCCAGATTAGTTGTGATGTCACAAATCCTGCTCGTAGGCCCGCCTCTACTGACCCTCGTGCAACAAACACTCGCACCAACAAACCTCACAGAGAGAAGAAAACGTTCCTGCAACAAGTCTGAAAATGTCCCAGAAACCAAAGTCTTCATCGCATCGTCGTTCTTCTTCTGCTGTCAGCAGCAGCGAAGAGAAACTTTAACGTTTGGAGGAAACATCACAGTCTCAGCAGGCGGGAACGTTTATATTCTTCTTGTGTAGAAGGAAGACGATCACAAATACTTGAACATCAGCTGATCAATAAACCATCAATACTCTGCTGTAACAGTCTGGATCCTCCAGATGTGATCACAGCAGCATCTGGTGGACGGGAGACGAACTGCAGCTGTAACACATCACACCAGAGGTCCACGGCTGAGGGTGTAGATGACATGTGCAATCCCACAATGCAATGCTCCACATTTTATAGACGTGAAAATGACCGTCACATGACTCTGCAGTCACGACACAAACCGACGATGATCAGCGAGTCTGAAACCTGCTGCTGAGTGATGTTTAGTGTCTGTTGGACGCAGCTCAGCTGATGCGGAGGCTGCAGGGTCAGAGGTCAGAGGTCAGAGGTCAGAGGTTATTTGAAATCACTCTCAGATATTTGAGTTGACATTTTTATAAAAACTATTTCCAGCTTTTATAAACAGATCTGTGATCAACTTTAATATTTTACATTTATTAAATGTTTTCATGTTGTAAATAATGTAAAATAAAAACCATCTTTTTAAGACTCTGTCCGTCACTTCACTACAGAATCAGAGTTAATATATGTTAATATATGGAGAGGAGGATCAAACTGACCCACAACAGTTATTATAATTATAACTTTCTTACTCTTTCTTCTCTTATTAGATTCATTATGTTTGTGTTTTTCAGGGAGACTCATTTAATCACTGAAAGTATGTTTGTATTCTGCGTTAAGCCTAAAGGTTAAAGGTCTTGCTGCATGTATGAACCTGAATCTTATCAGTATATTGTTTTTGTTGTCCAGAGACGGGACGGATAACGGCTCTGGATAAACATATATTATACGTACGACAGTGATCAGAAGCAACAACTTAATATATGCTGAAGTTAATTTAATGATGAATATTCCTGGTATGAAGCTCTGTACTGGGAATGAATGGGACGTTCATCACCCAGTGAAGAGGAAGAGGAGGAAGGAGGAAGGAGTGGATCTGAAGCAGAGGAGTGTGTATCCTGGATAATAAGACGTTACTCTTTAAACATGAATGTTGTGTTACAGACGGCAGCGGTCGACCGACCCGCCCTGCTGACGCTGTCACTGAGGCTTTGTTGGAGTTTGCTGAGCTTGAAACTGAACGCTGTATTATCGGTGTCGCAGGTCATCTGATACCACTTATTGATCGACTGCCTGCATCAGAAAGAGGAAGGGCATCAGCAGACGTGACGGGTTTGTTGATGTCTGTACATCCAAACTTAAAGGATTCAAATACTCATTAAAGTAGTTTAAAATAGATCCCTGAGGTAATGCTGTCTTCTTCCAGGGCATCTTGTGATGTAGGAATTATTTCTGTTTCTGATTAAGGACCAATTTAAAGAGATTTAAAATCTTTATCTGGGGACATTATTAAGAAACATCAAACATACGGAGCAACAGAGGTTAAAATAGTCGGATATCACAGGACGGAGGTGTAGTCATATTAATCCGCTGAAATATCCATATGAACATATTTCAACCATTTCTGACCCAAACGGTCGTTATTTTATAGTAACAGGCCACATTTCCTCACAACATGTAACTTTCTTAAACATATATGCACGATTTCCCAGTTGATGCCAGTTTGACCTCTGATGTAATCTCTACCAAATACCACATTTTAATTTCTGATCACAGCCCTGTTGAACTAAAGCCCACGTTTAACCAACATCACTCCATGACTTAATAACAGACTATCTGTCCCACAATGACGCTCCTGATGTGACTCCACTCTTTGGGAAGCTTTCCAGCTTGTTATGTGAGGACACATTATAGCTTATATTATATATATATATGTTAGCCTACGAGGCCAGACGGAGAGACTCGTCAGAGATCAGTGACTACAGAACGGCTGCCTCACCTTCTGAGCTGAATGATAGAAATAAACTGAAATACAAATATAATTCTGTTCTTTCCACGTGAGTATGATGCTACTGAAAGTAAAAGACTCGTCGGCCTAGAAGCAGACAGGCTAACACAGCAATTAATACAATTAGAGGCACAATGGGAACTATTTCCACAGACCCAAAAGAAATGAATGAATCTTTCCAGAAGGTCTATGACGACCTTCAGACATCTAAAACCGCTCTCCACCTTCCCAAACTGAGCTCCTCATAAGATGAGAGGAAATCGCAGAGGCGATACGTTGTTTCCCCAGTGGGACGGACTTAGCATAGAGGTTTACAAAGCAGACTTACTCCCATCGTGTTCAGGAGGTTTAATCTGCCGTCTCCCTGAATCTTTATACTCAGCTAACATCTCCCCGAATCTTTATACTCAGCTAACATCTCCCCGAATCTTTATACTCAGCTAACATCTCCCTTAATCTTTATACTCAGCTAACATCTCCCCGAATCTTTATACTCAGCTAACATCTCCCTTAATCTTTATACTCAGCTAACATCTCCCCGAATCTTTATACTCAGCTAACATCTCCCTTAATCTTTATACTCAGCTAACATCTCCCTTAATCTTTATACTCAGCTAACATCTCCCTGAATCTTTATACTCAGCTAACATCTCCCCGAATCTTTATACTCAGCTAACATCTCCCTTAATCTTTATACTCAGCTAACGTCTCCCTTAATCTTTATACTCAGCTAACATCTCCCTTAATCTTTATACTCAGCTAACATCTCCCTTAATCTTTATACTCAGCTAACATCTCCCCGAATCTTTATACTCAGCTAACATCTCCCTTAATCTTTATACTCAGCTAACGTCTCCCTTAATCTTTATACTCAGCTAACATCTCCCCGAATCTTTATACTCAGCTAACATCTCCCTTAATCTTTATACTCAGCTAACGTCTCCCTGAATCTTTATACTCAGCTAACGTCTCCCTTAATCTTTATACTCAGCTAACGTCTCCCTTAATCTTTATACTCAGCTAACGTCTCCCTGAATCTTTATACTCAGCTAACGTCTCCCTTAATCTTTATACTCAGCTAACGTCTCCCTGAATCTTTATACTCAGCTAACATCTCCCTTAATCTTTATACTCAGCTAACGTCTCCCTTAATCTTTATACTCAGCTAACGTCTCCCTGAATCTTTATACTCAGCTAACGTCTCCCTTAATCTTTATACTCAGCTAACGTCTCCCTGAATCTTTATACTCAGCTAACGTCTCCCTTAATCTTTATACTCAGCTAACGTCTCCCTGAATCTTTATACTCAGCTAACGTCTCCCCGAATCTTTATACTCAGCTAACGTCTCCCTTAATCTTTATACTCAGCTAACGTCTCCCTGAATCTTTATACTCAGCTAACGTCTCCCTTAATCTTTATACTCAGCTAACGTCTCCCTGAATCTTTATACTCAGCTAACGTCTCCCTGAATCTTTATACTCAGCTAACATCTCCCTTAATCTTTATACTCAGCTAACATCTCCCTTAATCTTTATACTCAGCTAACATCTCCCTGAATCTTTATACTCAGCTAACATCTCCCCGATATTGAAAAAAGATGAGATGTTGCCTCATATCGTCCTGTTGCTCTTGCTGTTAGAAAGGTTGATCATCACGTCTCACTGTATGCAGATGATGTGGTTTTATTCGTGTCCATCCTGCCTCCTGCATTACAACTCATTAACATGTTCTGGTTGCACTGTTAACTGAGAGTGAATTCATGCTTCTTAAAGGAAACTTGAGCCCAAAGTTTCTTGAAAACTTGTCCGTTCATATTGCTACAGATGAAATTAAATATTCAGGAGTTGTTTTATAAGCCTCAACCTGCCTGACTGACGCATATCCAGGTAAAACCAGCATCTCAACAACAACTATTACAGTTAATGACTTTATGGTTACAAGTTCTTTAAGAGTTTGGTATCAAATAAGGAAAACATTTAATTTGTCTGAAACCTCTGTCTGCCATAATCACACCTAAATAAAATAAAAATAAAGTCACCAGTATCACCAGTATCACCAGTATCACTGAAGGATAAACTCCCAGCTTCACATTTCCTCCAGATTAGAGACAAATATATCAAACTGAGTGATTCCAGACCCCATCGGACTGTAAACTCTTATGAAGTAACGTTTGGATAAATTATTAATGATTAAAATCAATAGAAATTATTAATAATAATTAATAATAACACAGCACCCCCCTGGTCAGGGATAAAGATAGCTAATCAATAGTATTTACTAAGCCATCAATTTAGAACTCTAATTAATAATTAACTTAATAACCAAAATCAGCATATCAATAGTTATTGACGGTTGAAGGATGTAGCAGGTCCATCATTAAAAGATAAAACAATAATCTGTGATCTGAGTGAACTAATCAATGAATCGTTTATTTCAGACATTATAACGAACAAAACAACAATTTGTGTTTACATTAATCCATTTCACACAATAAAACCAATAAAACCAATAAAACCAGTATAATCTATAAAATAACCCAGAATATCAGCAGTACAAAAGAAAGAAAACAGAAAGTTTACAGTGAATTTTAATCCTAATTCTTTTACATTTTAATCATTTTACGTCGTCTTTCAGCTCGACTCCCAAAACTGAAACATTTGTTCTTTACATGTTTCAAAGAGACACAATCCTCTTATAAATATATAATATATTAATTAATTATAATTATAATTTCCTTCTCTTGATTCCAGTGTTTTTAAATTCATATTATCTAAAACTGTTAACGTGCAGGACCGCATGAATAAGCTTTATTTATTATTCTAAAGCTCTTATATTCTATATGTGGCTTCCAACAGAGTTTATGATCTATAATCAATAATATAATCACAAGAACTTTGTTTCATATTCAGTTTTATTTCTGTCCAGTCTGACTCTGATGAGGACGCAGTCGTGTGGAAACGTCGGTCTGTTTCCAGTCTTCTCTGGAATCAGAACCGGACCGGTGCTGCTGGAGAGTCCCACATTTACGTAATCAATGAAGTTACACTGCTGCGACTATCTATCTATCTATCAATCTATCAATCAATCAATCAATCAATCAATCAATCAATCTATCTATCTATCTATCTATCTATCTATCTATCTATCTATCTATCTATCTATCTATCTATCTATCTATCAATCAATCAATCAATCAATCAATCAATCAATCAATCTATCAATCTATCTATCTATCTATCTATCAATCTAAATCATCTAGATCAAAGATAAAGATAAAACAAATGAGACTAAAACCTGACACGTATTAATTTATTGATTAAGGAAAATGATCAATGTTACATATTTGTGTGTGAACTTCTGGGATGATGAATTTATTTGAAGGGGAAATTAGAGTCAGTTGTTTCGATCAATGAGATGATCCAGTGTGAGTCTGGGAGGCCTTATTGACAGGAGAGAAATCTGGTCTTTAATATATATATAATATATCTTAAATATATATATATAATATATATCTTTAATATATATTTAATATATATCTTTAATATATATATAATATATATCTTTAATATATATTTAATATATATCTTTAATATATATATAATATATATCTTTAATATATATTTAATATAATAAGTCTTCTTGTGGAAGTGTGTCGTGGCTCAAACAAAGGAGATTACTGAGGACCGTAGAAGAAGAGTTGTTGATGCTCATCAGGAGTTTGGACTCCACCAGTCGACTGTGACGGTCTCTGGTTCTAAAAAGGCTTTTATTTTGTATTTCTCCGCCGGTGCAGCGCTCTAAGCTTTTATTTTGAAGTGTTGGGAGCGCGCAGGTTAGCGGAAGTCGAGAGGAAGAAGAGTTGTCGTCTCGCGCTCAGGCTGCGAACTAACCTGACGGACAGGTGCGACCCGTACCCGCTAAGACCAAGACCCGGACCAGGTAAGACCCACAGCTGAGCTACCTGCAAGCTACCCGGTCCAACCAGACCCGGACCGGTTCTGTCCTGCCAGGCGAACATGCTAACAATGCTAACATGCTAACGCTAACTAACGTAGTCTCGTTCTGTCGCTCCGGGTCCGGTCGGGTCCGGTCCGGTCCGGGGAGTCCAGCTGTTGGAACCGAGCCGAGCTGTAGCGGGCTGTCTGAATCCGGTCCCATAGTGACCTAGTTTCCATCCGCGGCCCGGAACCAGCACCCGGACCGACCCGATCTACAGGAGCACCCGGGTCTTACAGATTTGGATCAGTTCGGACTCAAGGAGACCCGATCCGGATCTTTATATTTGATTTTCATTTACCCGCAGCGGACTGATCAGGATCTGATCAGGGTCATCAATACAGGATGTCTGACGGATTTTCAAATTAAAAGTCGCCCTGCAGGGAGCTGTCAATCAAACAGCTGATCAGATGATCTATCAGAGGACAGATCGATCATTGAAGACAGACATCTGTAAAGCATCACTTTCATTATTGATTGGTCGATCAGTATTTCCTCAGTTAATAGTTTCGTCTGCTTCTAGTGGATCAATAAACTCAGATCAACATCTGAGGATCTGAAACCTGCAAATACTCAGATTTTCCCTTAAAAGACTAAAATGATTATTGATCGATTCATTTTGTGATCGACTAAACGGTTCGACTGATCAAACAGGAACTGACAACGTGACATAATAATCAATAAATAATATTCATCCCTGATGTGGTGACGTCAGTATAACATGTTTAATAAAACATGATCTGACCTTTGATCATGTATGTTGATTGTTAACGTGTGTGTGTGTGTGTGTGTGTGCGTGCGTGTGTGTGCGTGCGTGCGTGCGTGCGTGTGTGTGTGTGTGTGTGTGTGTGCGTGCGTGCGTGCGTGCGCGCGTGTGTGTGTGTGTGTGTGTGTGTGTGTGTGTGTGTGTGTGTGTGTGTTCTTCTTGTCTTACAGGAATAATAAATAACCGTCTCCTCCCAGCTCAGAGGTCAGAGGTCAAAGGTCGTGTCCTCCAGCAGCAGCGATGGCTCTCATCTCTCTCGAAGACCTTGACGGATTGGACGACGAGCAGCTGGATGATGACATCACCGACAACCCCGAGCCAATGGATGAAGAGAACTCAGACAGACTGCTGGCATACTGGCAGGAAGTGGGGCGGGGCCACCAGGTGTCAGTTCCTCCAGGTGAGGGGGCGGGGCCACCAGGTGTCAGTTCCTCCAGGTGAGGGGGCGGGGTCAGCAGGTGTCAGGGGGCGGAGTCTGACAGCCTCCTGTGTGTTACAGAAATGACCGGACCCATACAGGAAATGACACGTAACAGCCAGCAGAGAGAGCCGCTCCCCTTCGCCCCCGTGTCCCGCCATGAGAAGGTAAAACCGCGTTAACGGTATAATAATTATATTTACATTCATAAATATACACATCAGTGGTTTTATCCTCAGCAGGTTTGATTCATCGTTAAGTTGGTTGGAACTGAGCATGCTCAGATAGAACCACATGATGATGTCATCAATCAGGATGAAACATTAAACTACAGTCCAGATGTTTTTAACTTTGATTATTGATTAGTCATACAGTGTCCATCCACATATATATATATACATATATGTATATATATATGTATATATATATATATATATATATATATATATATACATACATATACATACATACACACACACACACACACACACACACACATATATATATATATATATATATATATATATATATATATATATATATATATATATATATGTATGTATATACACATATATACATATACATATATATATGTGTGTGTGTGTGTGTATATATATGTATACATACATATATATATACATATATATATATATGTATGTGTATATATATACACATACATATATATATGTATATATGTATGTGTATATATATGTATGTATACATATATATACACATACATATATATATATATACACATATATATATGTATGTGTATATATACACACATACATATATATATGTATATATGTATGTGTGTATATATACCACCGATGCTGGTCTCTCACAAATACGGCTCCATTTAAAAGGGAAATAAACTTTCCAACATATATGTGTATATAAACACATAACACACATATACATACATATATATATATATATATGTATGTATATGTGTGTGTGTGTGTGTGTGTGTGTGTGTGTGTGTGTGTGTGTGTGTGTGTGTGTGTGTGTGTGTGTGTTACTGATGTGTGTGTGTGTGTGTGTGCAGATGGGCGAGGTCGTGTACGAGGAGCGGGCGTATCCAGCAGGAAAGTGGGCGTGCGTGACGCGAGCGGAGGATTTGTACGAGCAGAGCATTTCCTGGGCTTTCATGAAACTGATGCGCTTCATCTGCAAAGAGAACTCTGCAGGTGAGGCTCCGCCCCCCTCGCCACACACCCGTCCACGGAGGACGACAGGTGTCACGAAACATTTAATTAATCAATAACTGACTGTACAATAAAACAGGAATTAATAATTACACTTACAAACTAATTCAGATCAATAGATTTATATATATATATATATATATATATATATATATATATATATATATATATTCTCTCTCTATATATATATAGAATATATATTTATATATTTATATTTATATTATATATATATATATATATATATTCTCTCTCTATATATATAGAATATATATTTATATATTTATATATTTATATTTATATATATATATATATTCTCTCTCTATATATATAGAATATATATTTATATATTTATATATATATATAAATATATAAATATATATATATATATATATATATATATATATTCTCTCTCTCTATATATAGAATATATATTTATATATATATATATATATATATATATATATATATTCTCTCTCTCTATATATATATAGAATATATATTTTTATATTTATATATTTATATATTTATATTTATATATATATATATATATTCTCTCTCTCTCTATATATAGAATATATATTTATATTTATAGAATTCTTCCACAAATAACATTCAGATTTTTTTGAAATAATCATAAATTGAACAAAATGAATCTTAATGAGCTCGTTAAACCTGAAGCTCGTCAACAGGAAGTGAGACTGTTTATATTGTTCTATTATACTAATCATATCTGTTATTGATCGCAGACACAAATACATTTCTAATATTAGTGTAACGAACATTAAACTCTGAATCTGATCACTGATTGGTCCAGACTGAGCTGAACGTTACCTGAATGTTCTCTCAGGTTGTACAGTCGCATGTTAGCTGTGTCATGTGACGGTCATGTGACGGTCATGTGACGGTCGTGTGACGGTCGTGTGACGGTCATGTGACGGTCGTGTGACGGTCGTGTGACGGTCGTGTGACGGTCGTGTGACGGTCATGTGACGGTCGTGTGATGGTCGTGTGACGGTCGTGTGACGGTCATGTGATGGTCGTGTGATGGTCGTGTGATGGTCATGTGATGGTCGTGTGATGGTCATGTGACAGGGCGGTACCTGGGCATGACGGTGCCGGTGGTCAGCAGCGTGCACATGATGGAGGACGGAAACACGTTCGGGAAAGACGTGCTGACGGCGTTTTTCCTGCCCGCCGAATTCCAGTCGGACCCGCCCACACCGACCGACCCCGACATCGCCATCGTCCACCGAGAGCCAATCAGAGTCATCGCCAGGTGAGACGGTCCTCAACATGAGCGACCACGAGCATCAGACGGCTGCAGCGACTCATTGATCAGTCGATTAATAATTAATAATCGTTTTTAAGAGATCTGAAGCTTCTGTAAACTGAATGTTTGTTTGGACTATTGATCAGACAGATTAATCAATAATGAAAATGGTGGTTAGTTTCAGCTCTAATATCAATAATCAATAATAATAATCAATAATCCGTTTGACTTGTTTACATGTTGTGAGAAGCTGCAGAGTCCCGACTGTCCCTGAAAGCAGCTTCAAATTATTGATTATTTATCAGAATGACAGAAAAAGTCTCGTTCTTTTAAGAGCTGCATTGATTAGTCAATTAATCGATTAGAAGTTCTCAGCTCGTTAATGTTGAATCATTTTTATTTTATTATAGTTTTTATGAAAATAAACTGAAGATGTTTGAGAACGAAATATTGATTAATCCAGAAAAATCACATTAATAATAATCATGTTAATAATCAATACAAGACTCTCCAGTTCAGGTTAAAGTCAGATAAGACCCGCCTTCTAGAGGTAAACAACCTATCAGAAAAAGTCTGTTGGAGAACATTCTGCTCTCTGATTGGCTGTCGTCTCTGTGTGTTGACGTGTTTCTGCTCTCTGATTGGCTGTCGTCTGTGTGTTGACGTGTTTCTGCTCTCTGATTGGCTGTCGTCTCTGTGTGTTGATGTGTTTCTGCTCTCTGATTGGCTGTCGTCTGTGTGTTGATGTGTTTCTGCTCTCTGATTGGCTGTCATCTCTGTGTGTGTTGACGTGTTTCTGCTCTCTGATTGGCTGTCGTCTCTGTGTGTTGATGTGTTTCTGCTCTCTGATTGGTTGTCAGGGCCTTCTTTGGGACGACCAATGAGGAGACGGTGTTGCGTCAGGTGCACCAGCTGCAGGAGATTCTGGGCGTCCGAGACGACGTGCGGACGGACACCTTCATGGTCGCCGTGTACGAGAACCCCGGCGTTCCCCGCCGCCGCAACGAGATCTGGTTTATCACACGGAACCTGTAGGAACCTTCCCATGATCCTCTGCTCCTCCCCCTCCTCTGATTGGGTGGTTTGTTGTCTGTCTTTTTATATGTCAAACTGACCAATCAGAGCAGATGTAAAAAGCCCCGCCCCTCTCTGACTAACTGATATTCTATTGGCTCACAGTCCACATGACCCTGCCTTTCACACATAGCTTACATTCTGATTGGCTAAGATCTGTGATGATGTCAGTAGCAGTTTGTTTCCATGGAGACGGTTAGAGAGCAAGACAGGAAGACTAAGACTGAATCCAAACGTCCCTCTGCCGGAGGACGCCAGACGGCGAGACGATAAATTAACCCTGAAACTCGTTTCAGTGTTTTTCTTCTTCACGGTTCTGACGAGCAGCTGCGTCGTTAATCCTCTGACAGACGGTAACCGTAGCGACGTCATTCTGTCCGTTACGTGATGAGTCATCAAGATAATAATTCACTTTACAGCTGATATCGCTTCAGGATTACGGATCATCAATCCGGACGTTTGGATTCAGCCTGAGTGATGTCACAGATGACATCATTTCCTGTTTCTGCTAAACACTGACGTGTACGTTTCTTCTTCATGACGTCAGAATCAGCAGCAAACAAATGAAACTGAATATTTTTATAAAATCAAATTTAAACATTTAAAAAAGAAAAAAACACGAAGCTGCTCTAATGATGAAGGTGATGATGATGAAGGTGACGATGATGATGATGATGATGATGATGATGATGCTGATGATGATGATGATGATGATCAGACTGCGGGTGGATTAAATATTAATTTCTCGTATTAATCAGATATCAGTGACCGGTGACTTCCTCTCTTCTTCTTCACGTGTTTATCAGCATGTTTCGTGGTTTTAATCCTGCAGATTAAATTAATATTTTACAACCAAAACGTTTGTTTGTTGTTAGAAAAACTTTGTTTTCACTGTTTTTTATTTTGTTTTTTGATTTCAACATTTGTGTTAAAAATATCAATAAAATCTGATTTAAATGACAAAACGTTTTCTCGTCATTGATTCTTTCAAACATTTTCAAATATTAAAGTTTATTAAGTTAAATTTAAATAAAGTTCATCGATTATTTCCTTCAACAGAAAAATTAATTAAATAATAAAAATAAATTTGACATTTTTGGAATTTTAAAAATTTTAAACTATTTCAATAATTTGTCACAAATATAAATTTGGTTTATTTAGTTTGAATTTACTTTATATCCTTTTTATATTGAGACTCAGTGTCTGCATCAAATATATAAACAAATATAATTTATAATTTATTTATACACACACATATATAAACATTTAATTTGTAATATATATATATATAGATATATATATAAATATAATTTATATATATATATATATATATATAAATTATATTTATATATATATATATAAATATAATTTATATATTTATATATATATAATTTATATATATATATATATAGATATATATATAAAAATTATATATATATATATAAATATATAAATATAATTTATATATATATATATATAAATATGTAAATATAATTTATATATATATATATAAATTATATTTATATATTCATATAGCACCAGCAGACGTGATCTCAGTTCTACATTGAGATCAGAACAAACTCGTCCATCAATAAATCGTCGATCATCAATAAACGGTGATTGATCATCAGAGTTTGACTTAATTTAACTGCATTTACTACAATTTCCTAATAATCTTTCAATGAAGTTTACAGGAATTTAACGTTAATCTTTACGTCATTTTACAGCATTTTTGGTGCAAATAATTAGAAAAATTGGAAAAAAGTGTTTTCTGCTGATGTGTGACGTAAACTAAGTGAACGATTTCATTCACTAGTTTTCTTTTCCAGCAGCTCGAATATTAAACGAATCATGAATAAATCTTTAAATTAGATAATAATAATAAATATAATAAATATAATAGATACGATCAGTGATGCTGTCAACTGTTTCCTATCAAAGTTAAATAATAAATCAAAAAAAGGATCAATGATTGGTCGTTAGGGTCAGTGTCTGGATGATGATTGGTCGTTAGGGTCAGTGTCTGGATGATGATTGGTTGTTAGGGTCACAGTGTCTGGATGATGATTGGTCGTTAGGGTCACAGTGTCTGGATGATGATTGGTCGTTAGGGTCAGTGTCTGGATGATGATTGGTCGTTAGGGTCAGTGTCTGGATGATGATTGGTCGTTAGGGTCACAGTGTCTGGATGATGATTGGTCGTTAGGGTCACAGTGTCTGGATGATGATTGGTCGTTAGGGTCAGTGTCTGGATGATGACTGGTCGTTAGGGTCAGTGTCTGGATGATGATTGGTTGTTAGGGTCACAGTGTCTGGATGATGATTGGTCGTTAGGGTCACAGTGTCTGGATGATGATTGGTCGTTAGGGTCAGTGTCTGGATGATGATGATTGGTCGTTAGGGTCAGTGTCTGGATGATGATTGGTCGTTAGGGTCAGTGTCTGGATGATGATGATTGGTCGTTAGGGTCACAGTGTCTGGATGATGATTGGTCGTTAGGGTCAGTGTCTGGATGATGATTGGTTGTTAGGGTCAGTGTCTGGATGATGATTGGTCGTTAGGGTCAGTGTCTGGATGATGATTGGTCGTTAGGGTCACAGTGTCTGGATGATGATTGGTCGTAAGGGTCAGTGTCTGGATGATGATTGGTCGTTAGGGTCACAGTGTCTGGATGATGATGATTGGTTGTTAGGGTCACAGTGTCTGGATGATGATTGGTCGTAAGGGTCACAGTGTCTGGATGATGATTGGTTGTTAGGGTCACAGTGTCTGGATGATGATGATTGGTTGTTAGGGTCAGTGTCTGGATGATGATGATTGGTCGTTAGGGTCACAGTGTCTGGATGATGATGATTGGTCGTTAGGGTCACAGTGTCTGGATGATGATTGGTCGTTAGGGTCAGTGTCTGGATGATGATTGGTTGTTAGGGTCAGTGTCTGGATGATGATTGGTCGTTAGGGTCAGTGTCTGGATGATGATTGGTCGTTAGGGTCACAGTGTCTGAATGATGATTGGTCGTTAGGGTCACAGTGTCTGGATGATGATGATTGGTCGTTAGGGTCACAGTGTCTGGATGATTATTGGTCGTTAGGGTCAGTGTCTGGATGATGACTGGTCGTTAGGGTCAGTGTCTGGATGATGATTGGTTGTTAGGGTCACAGTGTCTGGATGATGATTGGTCGTTAGGGTCAGTGTCTGGATGATGATTGGTTGTTAGGGTCACAGTGTCTGGATGATGATTGGTCGTTAGGGTCAGTGTCTGGATGATGATTGGTTGTTAGGGTCAGTGTCTGAATGATGATTGGTTGTTAGGGTCAGTGTCTGAATGATGATTGGTTGTTAGGGTCACAGTGTCTGGATGATGATTAGTCGTTAGGGTCAGTGTCTGAATGATGATTGGTCGTTAGGGTCAGTGTCTGGATGATGATGATTGGTTGTTAGGGTCAGTGTCTGAATGATGATTGGTTGTTAGGGTCAGTGTCTGGATGATGATTGGTTGTTAGGGTCACAGTGTCTGGATGATGATTAGTCGTTAGGGTCAGTGTCTGGATGATGATGATTGGTCGTTAGGGTCACAGTGTCTGGATGATGATGATTGGTCGTTAGGGTCACAGTGTCTGGATGATGATGATTGGTTGTTAGGGTCAGTGCCTGGATGATGATTAGTCGTTAGGGTCAGTGTCTGGATGAT
This sequence comes from Thunnus thynnus, assembly GCF_963924715.1. Lineage (NCBI taxonomy): Eukaryota > Metazoa > Chordata > Actinopteri > Scombriformes > Scombridae > Thunnus > Thunnus thynnus. Next base: position 39,203,173 of record NC_089519.1, read on the forward strand.
GATGATTGGTCGTTAGGGTCAGTGCCTGGATGATGATGATTGGTCGTTAGGATCAGTGTCTGGATGATGATGATTGGTCGTTAGGGTCAGTGTCTGAATGATGATTGGTCGTTAGGGTCAGTGCCTGGATGATGATGATTGGTCGTTAGGGTCAGTGCCTGGATGATGATAATTGGTCGTTAGGGTCAGTGTCTGGATGATGATGATTGGTCGTTAGGGTCAGTGTCTGAATGATGATTGGTCGTTAGGGTCAGTGCCTGGATGATGATGATTGGTCGTTAGGGTCAGTGCCTGGATGATGATGATTGGTCTTTAGGGTCAGTGTCTGGATGATGATTGGTCGTTAGGGTCAGTGTCTGGATGATGATTGGTTGTTAAGTATAAAAATGTATTTTCAGGGTCTCTTTCTCGGGTCGTTTCAGCTTTAAAGAGTTCAGAGAAACTAAAGAAAACTGAGGAACCAAAAACTTTATTTACAAAAACTCTGGACTTTTACAGTCGGAACAACTTAAGAAACCCTAAAACTATTTAAAAAACCCAACAAAACAAAACAGGAAATAACAGGAAGTAAAGAGGGTGGGGCTCCGGTGTGATGTCATCAGATCAGATCAGCCACTGCAGAGAAACAGAAACGATCGATTAATTAAAGAAACTGTCACATGACCTCAGTGACATCATCAGCCGAGCTGCTATGCTACGCTAGCTTCGTACCGTTCATGGGCATCTCGTCGATCTGGGTGGAGTAATACTGCTCGATGTCTCGCAGGATTCTGATGTCATCGTTCTTCACAAAGTTGATGGCCACACCCTTGCGTCCATAGCGACCAGACCGACCAATCCTGGAACAGGTCAGAAGTCACAGACGTCAACACAGATTCATTCGTTCATCATTTCAAACTTTTTTTGTTTTTTGTGTCCAAATTTAAACTTGTTTATATTTATAATTATACAGCGTTCTGGGTGAATACTCTCCTCTGATTGGACGGCAGGTTTAATGTTCATGTAGTTTAATCACCTTCTAAATCCATCCGCCACCCGACCTGTAACCATGGCAACGCTAAAGAGCACAGCTGTCGGAGCTGACAGGTTACGAAGTTTTGAAGCATGAGACGAAGAAAAGAAAGAAACCGAGTGAAGAGCTTGAAATGAGGAAGAGGAGGATGAGATCAATACGATGATCAGTTAATATACGGATCATATATCTCTGCTGCTCCACTTAAAGACGCCGTACGCCAGTTTTATACCAGCACTTTACGGAGGTTCTTCGCCTCCACGTCGAGCCTAAAAACCGTTTAACGCTCATCTACTCATTGATTAACCCTTTCTCATACACACTTATATTTATATTTATATATATATATATATATATATATATATATATGTTTGTGTGTGTGTAAAAGTTGACGGGACTACTTTGTGTGCAGTGATACGGGGAGCTGTAGTTGACGGGACTACTTTGTGTGCAGTGATACGGGGAGCTGTGCTGCGTACCTGTGGATGTAGAGCTCTCTGTTGTTCGGCAGGTCGTAGTTGATGATGAGAGAAACTTGAGGAACGTCCAAACCTCGAGCCCAAACATCCGTCGAGATCAGCACCCGACTGACGAGAGAAAGAACGTGACGTCACGCTATGATGTCGCATGATGATGTCATATGATGATGTCACATGATGATGTCACATGTCTTACCTGGCTCCAGATCTGAACTCCTTCATGATGGACTCTCTCTCCTTCTGGGGCATGTCTCCGTGCATCGATGACACGGTGAAGTTGGCCTCCCTCATCTTCTCTGTCAGCCAGTCCACCTGCAACACACAGAAAGACTCAACTACCCAGAAGGCTCTGCTGCAACACACAGAAAGACTCAACTACCCAGAAGGCTCTGCTGCAACACACAGAAAGACTCAACTACCCAGAAGGCTCTGCTGCAACACACAGAAAGACTCAACTACCCATGTAAACAGTGTATATTTACATGTATGTTGTATGTAAACAGTGTATATTTACATGTATGTTGTATGTAAACAGTGTATATTTACATGTATGTTGTATGTAAACAGTGTATTTACATGTATGTTGTATGTAAACAGTGTATATTTACATGTATGTTGTATGTAAACAGTGTATATTTACATGTATGTTGTATGTAAACAGTATATTTACATGTATGTTGTATGTAAACAGTGTATATTTACATTTATGTTGTACGTAAACAGTGTATATTTACATGTATGTTGTATGTAAACAGTGCATATTTACATGTATGTTTCATGTAAACAGTGTATATTTACATGTATGTTGTATGTAAACAGTGTATTTACATGTATGTTGTATGTAAACAGTGTATTTACATGTATATTGTATGTAAACAGTGCATATTTACATGTATGTTGTATGTAAACAGTGTATTTACATGTATATTGTATGTAAACAGTGCATATTTACATGTATGTTGTATGTAAACAGTGTATTTACATGTATGTTGTATGTAAACAGTGTATTTACATGTATGTTGTATGTAAACAGTGCATATTTACATTTATGTTGTATGTAAACAGTATATTTACATGTATGTTGTATGTAAACAGTGCATATTTACATGTATGTTGTATGTAAACAGTGTATTTACATGTATGTTGTATGTAAACAGTGTATTTACATGTATATTGTATGTAAACAGTGCATATTTACATGTATGTTGTATGTAAACAGTGTATATTTACATGTATGTTGTATGTAAACAGTGTATATTTACATGTATGTTGTATGTAAACAGTGCATATTTACATGTATGTTGTATGTAAACAGTGTATATTTACATGTATGTTGTATGTAAACAGTGTATATTTACATGTATGTTGTATGTAAACAGTGTATTTACATGTATGTTGTATGTAAACAGTGTATTTACATGTATGTTGTATGTAAACAGTGTATTTACATGTATGTTGTATGTAAACAGTGTATTTACATGTATGTAAACAGTGCATATTTACATTTATGTTGTATGTAAACAGTATATTTACATGTATGTTGTATGTAAACAGTGCATATTTACATGTATGTTGTATGTAAACAGTGTATTTACATGTATGTTGTATGTAAACAGTGTATTTACATGTATATTGTATGTAAACAGTGCATATTTACATGTATGTTGTATGTAAACAGTGTATATTTACATGTATGTTGTATGTAAACAGTGTATATTTACATGTATGTTGTATGTAAACAGTGTATATTTACATGTATGTTGTATGTAAACAGTGTATATTTACATGTATGTTGTATGTAAACAGTGTATTTACATGTATGTTGTATGTAAACAGTGTATATTTACATGTATGTTGTATGTAAACAGTGTATTTACATGTATGTTGTATGTAAACAGTGCGTATTTACATGTATGTTGTATGTAAACAGTGTATATTTACATGTATGTTGTATGTAAACAGTGTATATTTACATGTATGTTGTATGTAAACAGTGTATATTTACATGTATGTTGTATGTAAACAGTGTATTTACATGTATGTTGTATGTAAACAGTGTATATTTACATGTATGTTGTATGTAAACAGTGTATTTACATGTATGTTGTATGTAAACAGTGCGTATTTACATGTATGTTGTATGTAAACAGTGTATATTTACATGTATGTTGTATGTAAACAGTATATTTACATGTATGTTGTATGTAAACAGTGTATATTTACATGTATGTTGTATGTAAACAGTATATTTACATGTATGTTGTATGTAAACAGTGCGTATTTACATGTATGTTGTATGTAAACAGTGTATATTTACATGTATGTTGTATGTAAACAGTGTATATTTACATGTATGTTGTATGTAAACAGTGCGTATTTACATGTATGTTGTATGTAAACAGTGCGTATTTACATGTATGTTGTATGTAAACAGTGTATATTTACATGTATGTTGTATGTAAACAGTGTATATTTACATGTATGTTGTATGTAAACAGTGTATATTTACATTTATGTTGTATGTAAACAGTGCATATTTACATGTATGTTGTATGTAAACAGTGTATATTTACATTTATGTTGTACGTAAACAGTGTATATTTACATGTATGTTGTATGTAAACAGTGCATATTTACATGTATGTTTCATGTAAACAGTGTATATTTACATGTATGTTGTATGTAAACAGTGTATTTACATGTATGTTGTATGTAAACAGTGTATTTACATGTATATTGTATGTAAACAGTGCATATTTACATGTATGTTGTATGTAAACAGTGTATTTACATGTATATTGTATGTAAACAGTGCATATTTACATGTATGTTGTATGTAAACAGTGTATTTACATGTATGTTGTATGTAAACAGTGTATTTACATGTATATTGTATGTAAACAGTGCATATTTACATTTATGTTGTATGTAAACAGTATATTTACATGTATGTTGTATGTAAACAGTGCATATTTACATGTATGTTGTATGTAAACAGTGTATTTACATGTATGTTGTATGTAAACAGTGTATTTACATGTATATTGTATGTAAACAGTGCATATTTACATTTATGTTGTATGTAAACAGTGTATATTTACATGTATGTTGTATGTAAACAGTGTATTTACATGTATGTTGTATGTAAACAGTGTATATTTACATGTATGTTGTATGTAAACAGTAGGTATTTACATGTATGTTGTATGTAAACAGACCTTTCTCTTGGTGTTGCAGAAGATGACGGCCTGTGTGATGGTCAGAGTGTCGTACAGATCACACAGAGTGTCAAACTTCCACTCCTCTCTCTCCACCGCCACAAAGAACTGCTTGATGCCCTCCAGGGTCAACTCGTCACTATGGAGACAGACGGGGGGTCACTTTATAATAGAGAATATAAATATAAATCTTTGTTTTCTGGGTGTTTCTGAATGTTTTGAGCGTTTTCTGGATGTTGTCTGGACGTTGTCTGGATGTTAGGGGACTAACCGTTTCACCAGGATGCGGATCGGGTCGGTCATGAACTTGTTGGTCATCTCCAGGATCTCGTGCGGCAGCGTGGCGCTGATCAGAACCACCTGCGTAGCCGGCGGCAGGTAACGGTACACGTCGTAGATCTGCTCCTTGAAACCTGCAGACAGAAGTTCAAACAGCTCTGAGGAGACGCGCCACCGTTCGCAGTATTCTGTCCACGCTGGCTGTGACATCACAGCTGTATGTTTGCACACGCTCAGTCTCACCTTTGTTGAGCATCTCGTCAGCTTCGTCCAGAACCAGCATCTTGATGGCCCTCGTCCTCAGACTCCTGCGACGAATCATATCTGCAGAAACACCACGATCACACATCAGCCTCCTATTGGCTGCCTCGATCAGAGGCCGACCAATCAGCACTCAGAGCAGAGACGTTAATTCATCAGTTTGATCAGCGGAGTCGATCACGGAGCTGAAAGCTCGTCATCCGTTTGTCGTTATGAAAGGAAGAACCATCTCTGGTTCTGCTGCAACGACTTCCTGTAACGACTGCAGCCTGTCCTGAACATCTACCGTCACACCGACAACTTCCTGTTAACCTTTTCCTGCTCCGCTCGCAATCACATCACTTTTCTGCCGCTCGCTCATTTACACACTCAGTACACACACACAGTACACACAGTACACACACACACAGTACACACACACTCACACTCACACACACATACTCAGTACACACACACACACACACACACTCACACAGCACACACATACTCAGTACACACACACACACACACACAGTACACACACACACACTCACAGTACACACACACACAGTACACACACACACACTCACACACACACAGTACACACACACACAGTACACACACACACACTCACACTCACACACACACAGTACACACACACACAGTACACACACACACACTCACACAAACACACTCACACACACACAGTACACACACACACACACACACAGTACACACACACACACACAGTACACACACTCACACACACACAGTACACACACACACACACACAGTACACACACACACACACACAGTACACACACACACACACACACACAGTACACACACACACACACACACAGTACACACAAACACACACACACACACAGTACACACAAACACACACACACACACACACACACACACAGTACACACACACACAGTACACACAAACACACACACACACACAGTACACACACACACACAGTACACACACTCACACACACACACACAGTACACACACACACACAGTACACACACTCACACACACACACACAGTACACACACACACACAGTACACACAAACACACACACACACACAGTACACACACACACACAGTACACACACTCACACACACACACACACACACACACACACACACACACAGTACACACACACACACACACACACACACACACACACACACACACACACACAGTACACACATGTATGTTGTACGGCAGCGTCGGGTGAGATTGAGGAGACCTGATGTTCTGATTCATTTGATTTGTTTTATTATTTATTTTATAATAAAAACTTGTTTCGTTGTTTAGTGAAACTTTATTCTCTTTATATTTGACGTGTTTTCTGTTTTCATGCGGTTCAATAAAGTTTCATTGAAGATGGTCTGTGACTGTGAACACGGTTCTAACACACCGAGGAGAACCGCCGCTCACCTGTCAGGTGGAAACTCGTGACGTGTCATGTGACTCACCGAACACTCGCCCGGGCGTTCCCGACACCACGTGCTGGCCGTAGTCCAGCTTCCTGATGTCCTCGCCCACGTTGGTTCCTCCGATGCAGGCGTGACACTGAACGTTCATGTAGTCTCCCAGAGCCAGCAGCACCTAGAGAACAACAGAGAACCAATCAGAAACCAGACTCGCCACACTCACTGCTGATTGGCCGGGCCTGACGGTGTGGGCGGGGTTACCTTCTGGATCTGTCCGGCCAGCTCTCTGGTTGGAGCGAGGATCAGCGCCTGGGTCTCCCTCACCTGCACACAGGTAACAGCATGATGTCAGAGACAGGTGCTTCCAACCTCCCAACGACCGAGGCTACGCTAACACGGAGGCTGCTGTCTGAGTCACACAGGGAACGTTCTCCAGGTCTTTAAACAGTTCCTGAGTCCTTTAAACAGTCCCTGAGTCCTTTAAACAGTTCCTGAGTCCTTTAAACAGTCCCTGAGTCCTTTAAACAGTCCCTGAGTCCTTTAAACAGTCCCTGAGTCCCTTAAACAGTCCCTGAGTCCTTTAAACAGTCCCTGAGTCCTTTAAACAGTCCCTGAGTCCTTTAAACAGTCCCTGAGTCCCTTAAACAGTCCCTGAGTCCTTTAAACAGTCCCTGAGTCCTTTAAACAGTCCCTGAGTCCCTTAAACAGTCCCTGAGTCCTTTAAACAGTCCCTGAGTCCCTTAAACAGTCCCTGAGTCCCTTAAACAGTCCCTGAGTCCTTTAAACAGTCCCTGAGTCCTTTAAACAGTCCCTGCGTTCCTTAAACAGTCCCTGAGTCCTTTAAACAGTCCCTGCGTCCTTTAAACCGTCCCTGCGTCCTTTAAACCGTCCCTGCGTTCTTTAAACAGTCCCTGCGTTCCTTAAACAGTCCCTGCGTTCTTTAAACAGTCCCTGCGTTCTTTAAACAGTTCCTGAGTTCCTTAAACAGTCCCTGCGTTCTTTAAACAGTCCCTGCGTTCCTTAAACAGTCCCTGCGTTCTTTTAACAGTCCCTGCGTTCCTTAAACAGTCCCTGCGTTCCTTAAACAGTCCCTGCGTTCTTTTAACAGTCCCTGCGTTCTTTAAACAGTCCCTGAGTTCCTTAAACAGTCCCTGAGTCCTTTAGACCGTCCCTGAGTTCCTTAAACAGTCCCTGCGTTCCTTAAACAGTCCCTGCGTTCTTTAAACAGTCCCTGCGTTCTTTAAACAGTTCCTGAGTTCCTTAAACAGTCCCTGCGTTCTTTAAACAGTCCCTGCGTTCCTTAAACAGTCCCTGCGTTCTTTAAACAGTCCCTGCGTTCTTTAAACAGTTCCTGAGTTCCTTAAACAGTCCCTGCGTTCTTTAAACAGTCCCTGCGTTCCTTAAACAGTCCCTGCGTTCTTTAAACAGTCCCTGCGTTCTTTAAACAGTTCCTGAGTTCCTTAAACAGTCCCTGCGTTCTTTAAACAGTCCCTGCGTTCCTTAAACAGTCCCTGCGTTCTTTTAACAGTCCCTGCGTTCCTTAAACAGTCCCTGCGTTCCTTAAACAGTCCCTGCGTTCTTTTAACAGTCCCTGAGTTCCTTAAACAATTCCTGTGATGGCGTGTTTGCAGACACTAACCTGGATGTCCAGACACTGTAGCACCGACACACAGAACGTGGCCGTCTTTCCGGTTCCAGACTGAGACCTGAGCAGATCACAGAGCGGCTGTCAGAGAACATTAAGGAACATGAAGGAACATGGTGGAACGTTACAGAACTGTTGTCAGGGTTCTTACTGGGCGATGACGTCTCGGCCTTTGATGATCTGTTTGATGGCTCTCTGCTGGATCGCCGACGGCTTCTCAAAACCTGAAAACAGAAAACACAGGACGTGACATCAGAGAACAGCTGGATCCATGGAGAACCCCGACGCAAATCAGTAACACGTCTGTTACGGAGGCGCGTCACGGTGGCGTGTCACGGTAGTTTGTTACGGAGGCGTGTTACGGAGGCGTGTCACGGTGGCGTGTTACAGTGGTTTGTTACGGAGGCGTGTCACGGAGGTGTGTTACAGTGGCTTGTTACGGAGGCGTGTTACGGAGGCGTGTTACGGAGGCGTGTTACGGAGGCGTGTTACAGTGGTTTGTTATGGAGGCGTGTTACGGAGGCGTGTCACGGTGGCGTGTTACGGAGGCGTGTTGCGGAGGCGTGTCACGGAGGCGTGTTACAGTGGTTTGTTACAGAGGCGTGTTACGGAGGCGCGTTACAGTGGCGTGTCACGGAGGCGTGTTACGGAGGTAACGATATGACGTCTGAAGCACATCGATGCTCATTGAAATGTGACGTTAACTGAATCGCAGGATGTTTTCACGTCAGACTGAAAGCTGAAAGTTTCTAATTATTATTATTATTGTTGACATAAACACTTTGATTGATCCGTTTATTACTGAGATTTTATTGTGAATTACCTACAAATGTTTTGCATCGCTGTAATAATGAAAGTTCATCTTCTATATGATCATATATTATTATTATAATTATTATTATTATTATTATAAAAGCCTGTTTGAGGGATTAATGAATATCATCCGTTTGGTTTTTATCTCTCATGTTTACTCAGAATCAGACTGAAGACGCCAAACTCTGGATTACATTTGACATCATTTCCAGCTTGTTACAGATTATTGATCAGTTCATCAATAAACACTCTGGGTCTGATTTCAACATGTTTTAGAGCCAGTGGAGGTGCCTCACTGCCTCTGAACTGATCAGCAGCAGGTGAAACATTTCCAGAGTATGACGTCTGGTGGTGACGTATTTCCGGGTGAAACAGCTCACTGCTGCTACCAGCTGAAGATTGATTGATGGGTGGACGTCACGATATTGTTGGTTTATACTGGTTGGTTCAAGTCTACGTAAGCAAACGTCATATTTTGCTTTACAGGAAGAAAATATGACCGGATTTTGATGTCAGATACAAAGAAACGGATTTCTTTTATATTTTTGACACATATTGTCACATAAGTGCACAATGTAACCGGCGAAGTGATTTAAAAGTGTTAAAACTGCATTTTTCATTTCGACTTTAACAGGCCGGACAGTGAACAACAGCAGCCGGGAACCTACGCAGTCAACAGCTGGAGGTGCGTTAGCGGCTAATGCTAACAGAGTCCGGGTGAACATTGGAATAATAATAACAAAGAATAATATTAACACACATATAAAGTCACCTCTACACATGTGAAACGTGATTAAACTGTGTAGTTTAATCAATTTCTTTATTTAAGAATATTTTTTAAAAACGCCAGCTAACTTTAGCATTCTGAGCTAACTCTCCCCCTGGAGGCCGCGAAGATCCCCGGCCTACCGTAGGCGTAGATCCCGCGGAGCAAGTCCTCCCGTAGGCCCATTGTGTCGAAGGTGGGGGTGACATCCACCTCCTCGCTGGTCTCAAACTCCACCTTGGTCATGTCCTCCTCCTTCAGGAGCCTCTTCCTGCCCTGCGGCCCCGCTGCAGCCATCGTCGTCTGGGTTCTGGTTCCACTGGACTACCGAGAAACTGTCGCCGCGCGGTCGGGAGCTGCTAGCTGCTACCGGGTAGAAAGAGCGCCGCACGTGTCGCACCGGTGACGTGCGAAGCAAGCGACGCGGTACCTGACGTCATATCCTACTTGAGTTTGTTTTTTAAAAAACTTTATTGAGAACGTAAATTGACATAAGTTACGTTCTGTTGTTTATGACATCACAGCTAGTCTGGAGCCAATCATGGTCCAGTATGTAACTGACGCAGTGTGACGTGGAAACTTGAAGCTTCCAGTGAACAAACACCAGGATGAACTTTACACATCTGAGCAGTTTCCATCAACCAGAAAGCTGCGCTTACTGTAACAAGTCTGACTACAACTAACATCCAGCGGCTCCACTAACCAGTTTAACCAGTTTACTAACTAACCAGTTTAACCAGTTTACTAACTAACCAGTTTAACCAGTTTACTAACTAACCAGTTTAGTCAACGGTGACGCTGACTAGGCTGGAATAAACTACAGAAGCAGCTCAGAACAGTCGATTGTTGAAACTAAACGAGAGGACCAGAACGAACCTGCTGCAGGTGAAGGAGACGACTTGTAGTGATGATCTGCAGGTTAGAAGAGCAACTTATAACTAGAAGGTTGATGGTTTGATTCCCACATCCGGCTTGATGAGTCTGCATGGTGAAAGAGCAGCGCTGGTCCCCGTTCATGGTTTTATCTTTATATGTTAATAAATGAGCATTCAGATCACTGACCATGGCTATATTATATAGAAGAATATAAATACAGTGGAAACTGTTTGTATTGATCACGTGTGTCCGGGTCAAATATCACTATAAGCAGATGATTATTAACCTTTTCTTTATTTCTCACACAGAGCAGCATCTAACTGTCTGTTTTACTGTCAGAAGCTTTGAGGAGACAGAATGACTTCCTGTCTCCGTCGTGATTTATCACGAGAGTAAAATACAAAAATAGATTTATTTGGTTTAGATGTTTTCCACATGTTGTTGTCATGTATGAAGAGACTCAAAATGAACACTTTCAGCGGACTACTTGATTTATTTAAACAGCATAAATGTTGCACAGGAATGATTGATATAAACAGCTGATCAGTGTAAATCACTATAAGCAGTTAAACACAGCAGAGCTTCATGGTTTGGACTTTATTTTCTTTTTGTCTTCACAGCTCGAACAAAATGAGTGAATGAATAAATAAATAACTTCAACATAACGCTGGCACACTTTTATTTCTTACATCATAAATTCTGAGCTTTTAAATAAAAAGCTTCGCTGCAACACGACGTGACGGCGAATAAAACGGAGATGATGATGATGAAGATGAACTGAAGTGTTTCTGTAAAACTGTTTCTGGACTCAGACAGGAAGACGCCTGATGGAACCGTCACACGTTAACTCACAACTACATGAAGCTTGACAGTTATCCTGCTACATGGTTACCATGGTTACCATAAAATAAGCCAGACTCGTCCCCTCTGATGTCCAGCAGGAAAACTTTGGAGATCAATAATATTTACAGATCGACAGATTCTGGATATTAATGGAGGAGAAGAAGAAGTCATAAAAACAATAATTACAAATGAATCACACAGACGGCACTTCCAGCTTCTTCCTTTATTTCTTTGTTCTTTTTGTTTTACGTTTGTATTACGGACCTTTTCACACGTTTTCTGATCTTTATATTAGTTTTATTGTTGGCAGCTGGTGATCCGTGTTGAAGCCACAGAGAGAAGAAAGAAAGACTTTAATAAACTTATGTACAAAAAGACAAATACGTCATATTTTGTTTGCAGTGTAATGACGTAATAAAACTGATTTTACACGAGCAAGAAGCTTCCGGTCTGAAAAGTGAAGCGAATGCTGTGAACAGAACATCAATACTGACGTTTCACACAGACATCCCTGAAATGTTCAGGAACATTTCCTGCACGGGGTCACGTGTGAACAGGAGCACGGATCAATATTCAGGGAAATACGAGACGCCAGTTTCCCGCCTCAAGAGCGACTAACGTTTCAGGGAAAAAGCTGGTCCGTAACGTTGCAGAGACGAACATCACGTCCGTCTGATGAAAGATGATTTAATAACTAACGAGAAATACTTCATAACTTCAGCTCCTCGCCCGCCATGTTCCTAAAAATAATGAAGTGTCTTCCGTTGCGTTCACGCACATCTGAACGACATTAATGTGACACGTTTCAGCCTGAGTCACATGATAACTGCAGCTCAGTCTGACGGTTCAGTAGATGATGTCATAGATGTAAATAACATGGAAGGTGGTTTCTGACTGTGGAGAGCTCTGAGTGTGGCACCTCTGCTGATTAAAGACACAGTTTGAGGCTTCTGTTTTCATTCTGGACCGAACTGTGAGCTGAAACACTGGAACCCGCTCGGCTCACTGTAAACAGCAGCTTCACTGCCTGTAAAACATCCACAGCCTGCTGTACGTGTCTGCTTATGTGCAGCAACATATTTCTCCCCCTCTCCCTGTTGCTCCACATTAAGTTCCACTCTGTTACATTAAAATACCAGTTTAGAGGGGCAGAAATACGCCGCTCGGCTCAAACCAGTCAGGGCTGAAGCAGCGGCGGCCCACAGGACCCGCAGGACGGACCCGAAGCTTCGGCACCGCGCTCACAGCTGCTGCAGGAGGTTTCCTGTGATTCACAGATGGTCCCTGTGAACGGAGGATGGATTCAATGGCTCTTCTATTTCCTGCAATAGTGATGTGACTACGTTGTGATTGACAAGTCGCTACCACAGCGACAAAGTTGGTGAGGTAACGTCTTCATAGTGTAACCAGATTCCCAGAGTTTAAATGTAAAGTTAACGGAACATTTTGTTCAGCGTTTGAACTAAAAGATCGTCTAAGGAGTCGATGTTCAGTTTTCCAGGTAAGTACACTTTAAAACTGTTTTTCACTAGCAAGAAATTAGCATTAGCATTGTCACAGTTAAGCATAGCCTGAAAATGCACCATGCTAACCAAGCTAGCAGCTAGCAGCTAGCATCAGGGTCAGCTCCACCCCTCGTCCAAATATGGTCACTTCTGGCTCCAAAAATCCAAGATGGCGACGGTCAAAATGCAAACCTGAGGCTCCAAAAAGCGAGTCCAGAAACCAACAGGTGACATCACGGCGGCTACGTCCGTTATTTTACAATGTTGATCAATCAGCATAAAGATCAGTTCAGTGTGGATTTTTATTGATTACATGATGGCGCAGGTGAGCTTTCTGTTCTCTGTCATTAAATTATCACTAAACGCTCCCGCTCTAACTCTTATTTAGGGCGGGAGCGTTCTCTGCAGGATCCTGATAATCAATATTTTATAATATACAATTTTATGCCTCATCTTGTGATTACACATTTATTTAGGAACATGAAGCATGTGATCAGACTGTGATTAAGTAACCAAACTAACTTTTCTCTCCAAAAGTGTTTTTATTGATCGATTGATTTCCTGCTAACAAACAATAACTGATGACATCACTGAATATAGAAATATATACACATGAAAACATGATGCTGAGGAGTCAAAGGTCAAACTGCAGCAGTGTGACAAACTTTAACAGTCAGAGAGTCTAAAAACAGTTCAGGTGAGTTCAGGGTCAGTCTGTAAATAAGAGCTCTGGTGAGTTCAGGGTCAGTCTGTAAATAACACCTCCAGTGAGTTCAGGGTCAGTCTGTAAATAAGAGCTCTGGTGAGTTCAGGTATCAGAGTCTGATGAGGCCGTTCAGGTTCAAGAGACAGGAAATATTCCTCCTTCATCATCATCATCAGTTCTTCTCAGAGTCCGGGTTCGTCTCCTGATGAGCGAGTGTCCCTGAACGCACCACAGACGCCTGTTCTCTACACACTGATGATCTGATACATGATCATCATTATTGATCCCGTAACAGTCAATAATCTCATAACCTACACTTTGATCCTTTTTTGTCCTTTTTCACATGTTTACAGATAACAGATGGTTATTGGTTATTGATCTGGTATTGATCGACAGTCATTGACCCTGAACTCTGTAGTTTATGTTCTTCATGGTGTGAGCTGAGTGGCAGAGACAGAAAACAAAGAGTTCAGACTCTGGTTCAGACTCTTCCTGCAGACTGTAAACCTGCTGAGTCAGCAAGGCGGCTGAGAAACACCGACTGATCGATTTCTACAGAAATGATCAGAAATGATCAGAAACTGACGGAGGATCAAAGCGATCAGCAGGAATGTGAAGTTAACATGATCTGTAGTTTTTGGGTGAATCGTTCCTTTAATGAGCCGCTCCACTGTTTTGGCACTTTTTGTTCTTTTACATCTTGAAGTGAAACCAGGAATCATGAACATCATGGTGGATGGGTCATGTGACTGTCAGTCGTCTTTTGATTGGTGGACATCCAGACTGACGACCTGCAGCTCCGCCAGATTACTGCTGCTGCTCTGCTGACTGATGACCATCTGAAACACACACACACACACACACACACACGGTTACTGGGACGATCTGCAGTAGATACTGGTACTCTGAATTATAGTAGTACATTAGAGTAGTACGAGCAGTACTGAGAGTAGTAGGAGCAGTACTGAGAGTAGTAGGAGCAGTACTGAGAGTAGTAGGAGCAGTACTGAGAGTAGTAGAAGCAGTACTGAGAGTAGTACGAGCAGTACTGAGAGTAGTACGAGCAGTATTAGTATATTCAGAGTACCGGGTGCAGCTGGACGGCAGAAACTGGGATCTGAGCAGCGACTGGAGGAAGTGATGTGAGGAAGACCTGCGGGACCGAAGCTGAAAGACACAACAAACAAAACTTTATTTAAAACCTTGTAATGACTCGGGGTTATTATAATGACTCGGGGTTATTGTAATGACTCGGGGTTATTGTAATGACTCGGGGTTATTATAATGACTCGGGGTTATTGTAATGACTCGGGGTTACTGTAATGACTCGGGGTTAGTATAATGACTCGGGGTTATTGTAATGACTCGGGGTTAGTGTAATGACTCGGGGTTATTATAATGACTCGGGGTTATTATAATGACTCGGGGTTAGTGTAATGACTCGGGGTTACTATAATGACTCGGGGTTATTGTAATGACTCGGGGTTAGTATAATGACTCGGGGTTAGTATAATGACTCGGGGTTATTGTAATGACTCGGGGTTATTGTAATGACTCGGGGTTAGTATAATGACTCGGGGTTAGTGTAATGACTCGGGGTTATTATAATGACTCGGGGTTATTATAATGACTCGGGGTTAGTGTAATGACTCGGGGTTACTATAATGACTCGGGGTTATTGTAATGACTCGGGGTTAGTATAATGACTCGGGGTTAGTATAATGACTCGGGGTTATTGTAATGACTCGGGGTTATTGTAATGACTCGGGGTTAGTGTAATGACTCGGGGTTAGTGTAATGACTCGGGGTTAGTGTAATGACTCGGGGTTATTATAATGACTCAAGGTTATTATAATGACTCGGGGTTATTATAATGACTCGAGGTTATTATAATGACTCGGGGTTATTATAATGACTCGGGGTTATTATAATGACTCGGGGTTAGTATAATGACTCGGGGTTACTATAATGACTCGGGGTTATTATAATGACTCGGGGTTAGTGTAATGACTCGGGGTTAGTATAATGACTCGGGGTTAGTGTAATGACTCGGGGTTAGTGTAATGACTCGGGGTTATTGTAATGACTCGGGGTTATTGTAATGACTCGGGGTTAGTATAATGACTCGGGGTTAGTGTAATGACTCGGGGTTATTATAATGACTCAGGGTTATTATAATGACTCGGGGTTAGTATAATGACTCAGGGTTATTATAATGACTCGGGGTTAGTATAATGACTCGGGGTTAGTATAATGACTCGGGGTTATTGTAATGACTCGGGGTTATTGTAATGACTCGGGGTTATTGTAATGACTCGGGGTTATTATAATGACTCGGGGTTAGTATAATGACTCGGGGTTATTATAATGACTCGGGGTTAGTATAATGACTCGGGGTTATTATAATGACTCGGGGTTAGTATAATGACTCGGGGTTATTATAATGACTCGGGGTTATTGTAATGACTCGGGGTTATTATAATGACTCGGGGTTAGTATAATGACTCGGGGTTATTATAATGACTCGGGGTTAGTATAATGACTCGGGGTTATTATAATGACTCGGGGTTATTATAATGACTCGGGGTTATTATAATGACTCGGGGTTATTGTAATGACTCGGGGTTAGTATAATGACTCGGGGTTATTGTAATGACTCGGGGTTATTGTAATGACTCGGGGTTATTGTAATGACTCGGGGTTATTATAATGACTCGGGGTTACTATAATGACTCGGGGTTATTATAATGACTCGGGGTTACTATAATGACTCGGGGTTACTGTAACTACTTGGGGTTGATGTGATCATTGTACCAGGGTCGTACCGGGGTCATGTGACTGGGCATGGCCTGTGGAGGAGAAGGTGTTGAGGACAGCAAGGCTGCCGTCTCCCAGTGATGGCGTCGGTGTGGCGTACATGACCGTGTGACCACCGGGGTACATCATGTGACCAGCCACTGAGGAGGAAGAGGAGGAGGAGGAGGAGGCAGGAAGACCGGCTGCAGAGAGAGAGAGAGAAAACTGATCAGCAGCGTCATATCGTCCAATCACAGCGGCCAACCCCCCGTGGTACATTCAAGACCCTCAGCATTGAGGAGGCGGGGCTATGTTCTTACCTGTGGAGGCGGGGTTGTGAATGTCTGAGCTGCTCTGATTGGTGGAGGTCTGCTGACTGCTGGCTTGAACCTGGATGGTCTGCAACTGCTGTGAGACTCCGCCTCCTGATGAACGCAGGTCAACTTTAATATTGATTATCCAACAATGTTCTTATTGCTATTGATTATTATTATAGTGTCTGTTATTGATTATAGTGTCTGTGTGTCTGTTATTGATTATAGTGTCTGTGTGTCTGTTATTGATTATTATTATAGTGTCTGTTATTGATTATAGTGTCTGTGTGTCTGTTATTGATTATAGTGTCTGTGTGTCTGTTATTGATTATAGTGTCTGTGTGTCTGTTACTGATTATAGTGTCTGTGTGTCTGTTATTGATTATAGTGTCTGTGTGTCTGTTATTGATTATAGTGTCTGTGTGTCTGTTATTGATTATTATTATAGTGTCTGTTATTGATTATTATTATAGTGTCTGTTATTGATTATAGTGTCTGTGTGTCTGTTATTGATTATAGTGTCTGTGTGTCTGTTACTGATTATAGTGTCTGTGTGTCTGTTATTGATTATAGTGTCTGTGTGTCTGTTATTGATTATAGTGTCTGTGTGTCTGTTATTGATTATAGTGTCTATCGCCGGTAAGTAACTATCGCTATGGTTTTATCGCCAAGGCCTAACCTGAACACACACACACACACAGTAAATCTCTCAGGTGGGTGGGGCTCCGGCGCCAGCAGGGGGGGCCAAGAGGCCATAAGCCCCCCCCCCCCCCACTTTTCCCTACTCCCACATTGTTTTTAAGTCACTGTATCCCCTCCAGTGCCCCTCTATTACAACACTTATGGTAAAAAGACGCAGGAGCTTTTCTATGAGTCACAGAAAACTTCCTGCGTCTCGTGTGTGTTGACGTCAACAGCAACAGTGAAAAGCAGCTGTGAGCGCGATGCCAAAGCTTTGGGTTCATCCTGCAGGAGAAATATGTTGCTGCACATAAGCAGACACGTACAGGCTGTGGATGTTTTACAGGCAGTGAAGCTGCTGTTTACAGTGAGCCGAGCGGGTTCCAGTGTTTCAGCTCACAGTTCGGTCCAGAATGAAAACAGAAGCCTCAAACTGTGTCTTTAATCAGCAGAGGTGCCACACTCAGAGCTCTCCACAGTCAGAAACCACCTGCCATGTTATTTACATCTATGACATCATCTACTGAACCGTCAGACTGAGCTGCAGTTATCATGTGACTCAGACTGAGCTGCAGTTATCATGTGACTCAGACTGAGCTGCAGTTATCATGTGACTCAGGCTGATCTGGGATGTTACAGAAACATCAGTACTGATGATCTGATGCTCGCAGCTGCTGTGCATCAGATTATTATTATTAAACACCTGCAGCGTCGTCGGAGTGTCGGACGACGACTCAGCGACCAAAACTGTTTCCTCTGCGGCTGAAAGAGAGAGAGAGACGGCGCGGTGGTCGAGTAAGGAGAGCGAGCAGTAGTGAGAACAAAGCGAGAATGAGAGAAATAAATATTATATATAATATTAATTATTCTAAATGTTTCACGGCGGTCACATTTTACAGCACAAATAAATAACAAAGTCAACAGATGACGCTCTTAGTTTCGTTTTAACTTTCCTGCTTTTCATTCATTCGTTAATTAATGCAGCAAAGTTCCTGCAGAGAACAACATGTTGGCATTTCAGCTCTGATGCTCGCAGTGCGTCACACGAGCGTCAGATTATCGCTGTTAGTGCGTTTGATCCCTGAGACGCAGCAGCGAGAGTGACGCAGCAGCGAGAGTGACGCAGCGGCGAGAGTGACGCAGCGGCGAGAGAGTGACGCAGCGGCGAGAGTGACGCAGCGGCGAGAGTGACGCAGCGGCGAGAGTGACGCAGCAGCGAGAGAGTGACGCAGCAGTGAGAGTGACGCAGCGGCGAGAGTGACGCAGCGGCGAGAGTGACGCAGCGGCGAGAGTGACGCAGCGGCGAGAGAGTGACGCAGCGGCGAGAGTGACGCAGCGGCGAGAGTGACGCAGCGGCGAGAGTGACGCAGCGGTGAGAGTGACGCAGCAGTCAGAGTGACGCAGCAGTCAGAGTGACGCAGCGGCGAGAGAGTGACGCAGCGGCGAGAGAGTGACGCAGCGGCGAGAGAGTGACGCAGCAGTCAGAGTGACGCAGCAGTCAGAGTGACGCAGCGGCGAGAGAGTGACGCAGCGGCGAGAGAGTGACGCAGCAGCGAGAGTGACGCAGCAGCGGTGACTCGGGTCTGATGATCTTTACAGATTATTGCGTTTAAAGGCTGATCAGAACTGCAACCTCGTTTACTGGTGTGCACGTGTAGAACGCGTCTGTGGCCACGGACCCCCGAAAAGTATGAAGGAAACCGTGTGCACGTCCCCGTGCACGTCCGCCGCTGTGCACGTGTAAAAAAGGCCGTCACACACACACACGCACTCTCTGGCCCTCGTACTCCTGAGATGAATGTGGCGCCCCTGGCTCTGGCTCACCTGACAGCGACACAGTGGCGGGGAGGCGAAGAAGCGTGGTCGGCTGTGTGGGCGGGGCGTGCAGCGTGGAGGCGGGGCCCGGGGCCGCGGGGCCCTGCAGCTGGCTGAGGGGGATGGTGTGGGTGCCGGGAGGCAGCGAGGCACCTGTGGACAGGTGGAGTGACGGGCCGAGGCCAGAGACAGGTGAGCTGCTGACAACTTGAAGCACAAAACTGAAAACCTCTACAGCGGTTTCCAACAGACGGCCAAAAGTATGTGGACAGCTGAACGTGTGTCACGCAGGGACGGCTGAGACGATCTGTACTACCTGACATTAAGGTGAATCCTCCGGGAAGCACGACTCCGGCTGACGTCTTCAGCAGCGTCCCGTTGGACGACACAGAGGGCGGTTGCCAGGAGGAGGCGCTCACCTGCAGGGAGGAGGAGGAGGAGGAGGATGAGGAGGAGGAGGAGGAGGAGGAAGGCTGCGTGCTGCCTGGCAGGTTGGTGAAGGCTGGTTTGATCAAGTCCTGCAGGGAGACAGACAGATGGCACAAACTCAGGGAACTCAGGTACATCTCAAGTCTCTTAACTGCATCCATGTTTCCCTCACTTGTGTCTTAGTCCCTCCCACCGAGGACGCACAAGGACGCACGAGGTTGTACGAGGACAAGAGGACGCACGAGGTTGTACGAGGACGCAAGAGGACACATGAGGTTGTTCGAGGACGCATGAGGTTGTACAAGGACACACGAGGTTGTATGAGGACGCATGAGGTTGTACGAGGACGCACGAGGTTGTACGAGGTTGTACGAGGACGCACGAGGTTGTACGAGGACGCACGAGGTTGTGCGAGGACGCACGAGGTTGTACGAGGACGCATGAGGTTGTACGAGGACGCATGAGGTTGTACGAGGACGCAAGAGGTTGTGCGAGGACGCACGAGGTTGTACGAGGACACATGAGGTTGTACGAGGACACATGAGGTTGTACGAGGACGCAAGAGGTTGTGCGAGGACGCACGAGGTTGTACGAGGACACATGAGGTTGTACGAGGACACAAGAGGACACATGAGGTTGTTCGAGAACGCATGAGGTTGTATGAGCACGCATGAGGTTGTACGAGGACGCACGAGGTTGTACGAGGACGCATGAGGTTGAGCGAGGACGCATGAGGTTGAGCGAGGACGCACGAGGTTGTACGAGGACGCACGAGGTTGTGCGAGGACGCACGAGGTTGTGCGAGGACGCATGAGGTTGTACGAGGACGCACGAGGTTGTGCGAGGACGCATGAGGTTGTACGAGGACGCACGAGGTTGTACGAGGACGCACGAGGTTGTACAAGGATGCATGAGATCATACTAGGATGTACGAGGTTGTACGAGGACGCAAGAGGACACATGAGGTTGTTCGAGGACGCATGAGGTTGTACAAGGACGCACGAGGTTGTATGAGGACGCATGAGGTTGTACGAGGACGCACGAGGTTGTACGAGGACGCACGAGGTTGTGCGAGGACGCACGAG
This sequence comes from Thunnus thynnus, assembly GCF_963924715.1. NCBI lineage: Eukaryota > Metazoa > Chordata > Actinopteri > Scombriformes > Scombridae > Thunnus > Thunnus thynnus. The sequence goes on from NC_089519.1 coordinate 39,224,129, forward strand.
GTTGTGCGAGGACGCACGAGGTTGTGCGAGGACGCATGAGGTTGTACGAGGACGCACGAGGTTGTACAAGGATGCATGAGATCATACTAGGATGTACGAGGTTGTACGAGGACGCAAGAGGACACATGAGGTTGTTCGAGGACGCATGAGGTTGTACAAGGACGCACGAGGTTGTATGAGGACGCACGAGGTTGTACGAGGACGCACGAGGTTGTGCGAGGACGCACGAGGTTGTGCGAGGACGCATGAGGTTGTACGAGGACGCACGAGGTTGTACAAGGATGCATGAGATCATACTAGGATGTACGAGGTTGTACGAGGACGCAAGAGGACACATGAGGTTGTTCGAGGACGCATGAGGTTGTACAAGGACGCACAAGGTTGTACGAGGACGCATGAGGTTGTACGAGGACGCACGAGGTTGTACGAGGACACATGAGGTTGTACGAGGACACATGAGGTTGTACGAGGACACAAGAGGACGCACGAGGTTGTACGAGGACGCAAGAGGACGCATGAGGTTGTACGAGGACGCACGAGGTTGTACGAGGACGCATGAGGTTGTACGAGGACGCACGAGGTTGTACGAGGACACATGAGGTTGTACGAGGACACAAGAGGACACATGAGGTTGTACGAGGACACAAGAGGACACATGAGGTTGTACGAAGACACATGAGGTTGTACGAGGACACAAGAGGACACATGAGGTTGTACGAGGACGCATGAGGTTGTACGAGGACGCCAGAGGACGCACGAGGTTGTACGAGGACGCACAAGGTTGTACGAGGACGCACGAGGTTGTACGAGGACACATGAGGTTGTACGAGGATGCACGAGGTTGTACGAGGACACATGAGGTTGTACGAGGACACAAGAGGACGCACGAGGTTGTACGAGGACGCAAGAGGACGCATGAGGTTGTACGAGGACGCACGAGGTTGTACGAGGACGCACGAGGACACATGAGGTTGTACGAGGACGCACGAGGTTGTACGAGGACACATGAGGTTGTACGAGGACACAAGAGGACACATGAGGTTGTACGAGGACACAAGAGGACACATGAGGTTGTACGAGGACACAAGAGGACACATGAGGTTGTACGAAGACACATGAGGTTGTACGAGGACACAAGAGGTTGTACGAAGACACATGAGGTTGTACGAGGACACAAGAGGACACATGAGGTTGTACGAGGACGCATGAGGTTGTACGAGGACGCCAGAGGACGCACGAGGTTGTACGAGGACGCACGAGGTTGTACGAGGACACATGAGGTTGTACGAGGATGCACGAGGTTGTACAAGGACGCACGAGGTTGTACGAGGACACATGAGGTTGTACGAGGACACAAGAGGACGCACGAGGTTGTACGAGGACGCAAGAGGACGCATGAGGTTGTACGAGGACGCACGAGGTTGTACGAGGACGCAAGAGGACGCATGAGGTTGTACGAGGACGCACGAGGTTGTACGAGGACACATGAGGTTGTACGAGGACACAAGAGGACGCACGAGGTTGTACGAGGACGCAAGAGGACGCATGAGGTTGTACGAGGACGCACGAGGTTGTACGAGGACGCAAGAGGACGCATGAGGTTGTACGAGGACGCACGAGGTTGTACGAGGACACAAGAGGACACATGAGGTTGTACGAGGACGCACGAGGTTGTACGAGGACACATGAGGTTGTACGAGGACGCACAAGGTTGTACGAGGACGCACGAGGTTGTACGAGGACACATGAGGTTGTACGAGGATGCACGAGGTTGTACGAGGACGCACAAGGTTGTACGAGGACGCACGAGGTTGTACGAGGACACATGAGGTTGTACGAGGACGCACGAGGTTGTACGAGGACGCACAAGGTTGTACGAGGACGCACGAGGTTGTACGAGGACACATGAGGTTGTACGAGGATGCACGAGGTTGTACGAGGACACATGAGGTTGTACGAGGACACAAGAGGACGCACGAGGTTGTACGAGGACGCAAGAGGACGCATGAGGTTGTACGAGGACGCACGAGGTTGTACGAGGACGCAAGAGGACGCATGAGGTTGTACGAGGACGCACGAGGTTGTACGAGGACACATGAGGTTGTACGAGGACGCACGAGGTTGTACGAGGACACATGAGGTTGTACGAGGACGCATGAGGTTGTACGAGGACACAAGAGGACACATGAGGTTGTACGAGGACACAAGAGGACACATGAGGTTGTACGAGGACACAAGAGGACACATGAGGTTGTACGAAGACACATGAGGTTGTACGAGGACACAAGAGGTTGTACGAAGACACATGAGGTTGTACGAGGACACAAGAGGACACATGAGGTTGTACGAGGACGCATGAGGTTGTACGAGGACGCCAGAGGACGCACGAGGTTGTACGAGGACGCACGAGGTTGTACGAGGACGCACGAGGTTGTACGAGGACGCACGAGGTTGTACGAGGACACATGAGGTTGTACGAGGACGCACGAGGTTGTACGAGGACACATGAGGTTGTACGAGGATGCACGAGGTTGTACGAGGACGCACGAGGTTGTACGAGGATGCACGAGGTTGTACGAGGACGCACGAGGTTGTACGAGGACGCACGAGGTCATACCAGGATGTACGAGGTCGTACAAGGACGCAGGGAAACCAAGCGAGGAGAGGAAACATGTTTTTAGAGAAACAAGACGTTTCCTCTGAAGTGTCACGTAAAGCAACGTGTTTCCGCTGATCAGCTGTTAAAGTGATCGACAGCTGATCGACGTTGTGTTGTGACACTGCAGGGACGAGCACGTAGAGGGTCACATTCGTCTGATGAAAGACGCTTTCACATGGAGTGAGTGAACCAATCACAAGACTTGACGTACGAGGACGCATGAGGTCAGTTTATTATTGGGTTCTAACCTGTTGTAATAGAACCTCGCCTGTTCTACAGAGGCCTCCAACAGAACCTGTTCTAACAGAACCTGTTCCAACAGAACCTGTTCCAACAGAACCGTGTGCTGGGAGGAGCCAAAGATCATGTGATCAGGTTCTATGTCTCGTTCTCCTGTGTATATAACCCACATTCCTCCACGTTCCACTGTGCAGTCTGAGTCGGTTACCTTGGCGCCCTCAGGGCCGCCGTCCGCCTCGGACACCTGGTAGGTGAGGTCGGTCTCCTCGAAGCCGGTGGCGCTCATCCTCTGGTCCACGGACGGGTCGGAGCGCGGCGGTGAGTCCGGGGAGTTCAGGCAGGTCTGGATCAGAGCTTTTCCCGTCTCTGACGTGATCATCGGCTGAAGCTTCCTTGTAGCAAACGTGTACACATGACCCGTCTCACTGGCGACCAGTAGCAACACCTGCGTACCAGTCAGTGTGGACAGTTCGTACGCCTGGGGGGGGGGGCAGGTAAACAAACACAAAGCTATAAATCAGATAAATACTGACGTGTCTCAGATGAACTACTCTGCTGCTTTTATTGCAGAACGTTGAACTCTTGTTCGATGGTTCTGTGATGTTTTATAGACTAAACGATTAATCAATAAAATGATCAGCGGATTAGCCAATAGTGAAAATAAACGCTCTCAGGAAGCAGCCTGTTAACCTGCAGCTCGACCGTCAGGGTTGTCATGGTTACCAGAGCCTTACACACAGAGTTACATCCCATAGTAGCAACAGAAAAGTTCATCTGTGTGTTTTCAGTGAGTCAGTTAAATATTTCTACCATGAACCGGTGTCAGCTGGGAACAGGTGAGGTCACATGACCGACTCCTCAGGCACAAAGCGGCTCAGTGATCTCAGGTGAGGCCTGACAGGTGACCAATCACATTATTATACTCAGATCCGGTGTGTCCACAGTGTGGTCCCTGCAGGGTCACTCAGGATCTATTAACTTTAATTAAATAAGCTATTAAACACACACAGCAGATCACGTAACCTGTGTGTGACCTCTGACCCCTGCTGTCAGCTGGCCCCCTCACCTTCTTCATGATGCCGGTCTTCCTCTTGCTGAAGGTGGTGTACCTCCGCAGCTTGTTGTCGATGAACTCCATCTTGATCTTCACTCTTCCTCGGGTCTTCTTGCCGGGCTTAGCCCCGGGCACCCCGGTGCTGGCACCGCCGTAAACCCCCGCCAGGCCTCCGGAGGCCGCCGCCTGATGACCGACCTCCCTCTCACTCCTCTCCCGCTTCACCCCTCTCCTGTCCCCGCCTGAACCCGCCGTGTCCTCGTCCTCCCCGGACTCGGACTCCGGGTCGGAGCCGCTGTAAACCACCTCGGTACCGTATTCCCGCTCTTCAAACAGGCCTCCATCGGGCTCCGCGGTGGAGTTCGGTCCGGGTCCGGCCGCGTTCAGTCCGGTTCCGTTGCCCGCCCGCCCGGTTCCGGTTCTGGTTCCCATTCCCCGCCGGGCCTGGAAACCTCCTCCTCGCGGCGGGACAAAGCTCCGGTGCTAGCGGCGGGAACACCGACACTCCCTCCCCGGGCTCCGAGCTTCCAGCCCGGGCAGTGTGATTAACCGGACCGCTAGCTGCGCGGCTAACGGAGCTAAGTAGCTAACCAGTTAGCGGTTACTTTAGCAACAAGTTCGGCTCTCCGCACATCGGGATACTCCGTAAATCACCGATTGATCAGGCCGAACAGCTGAACAACATGCGAGGAAACTCTGGGATACATTTTCTCCATGAAATCTGAGGCAGTTTGAAGAAAAACAGAGAGTAAAGTTATAAAGTTGTTTTTCTGCAGTAAGCAGCAAGGCCCAGCCCCCCGGATCACTCCGCTCCACATAAGGAAATGACAAGCAGCACCCGCGCATATTCTTCCGCTGTGAGACATAGTTCCACAGACACTACGCGGTATGTCAACAGTCCTCCACAAATATACGAAACATTTAATCAGAAACGATCCATGAACGCATTCTACATGAATTAATAGACAACATACAGACGGATTATGGAGGCTGCGCGCACTGATACCACAAACCGAACTACGTTTCTCCTTATAAAGAAGCACGTTTCCTTTTATGGCGCTGCCGCTCCTTATATGGTCATCCATCACAAGTTCACGCTGAAAACTACAAACACGTGCAGAGAAGAAGAGAAGGAGAAGAAGAAGGAGGAGGAGGAGGAGGAGGAGAAGCATAGATTTATAAACAGGGTGGATCTAGAGAAATATTCATGGGGTGATATAAACAAATTCAATAAATATCTATATTGCAAACAAGGGAGAAGAAGAAGAAAAACTGTTGAGTATAAGAGCATGGATGCTGTCAGTAATTGCTTAAAGGATTAAATAAACCTTGTACAATCAAAATGCAGCTAATCACCATCATGTGTTTAGTGTCATAAACTTTCCCTCCGTTTGTTAGATGTTTGGTTTTAAAACCAGAGTGGAAATGGAAAGCCAGGAAAAGTAAAATGATTCTACTGAATGTTTGTTGCTCTTTGTTTACTCGTCACTTTATTGTGAGTTCAGGACTTTTGTCCATTTTGGGATCCTGTAGGAATGACTGTTTTTTCCAGTGATCCGATTGGTCAGTGGTCGGGGTGTCGACAGGTTGTAATCTGTAACTCTGACGTCAACGTGCTAACCTGCTGCTCAGCACAGGTTACCATGGTGATTTATGCCAGTTAAAAGTGAGTCGGCTTCATGATATCAGAAAACCTGAGTTAAGCCCAAAGAGAGCTGCTGACACACTGATCTCGCTACAGGCTGCTGTTTGTAATAATAATAATAATATAAGCAGTTATATATATATATATTATAATAGTATAATTTATTTATAAAATAACATAGAATTATAACTATTTACTAACGTTGTGTTTTTGTCTGACTGTAAATAAAGTTTTTGTGTGTGTTTGAGGAGTAAAGACACACCTGGATGCTTCTGACAGGTTATTAACATACGATCAATAAAACATTAAAGATACAGTTCTGTTCTCTATGACCTCAGATCAGCAGCTAGCTGAGGCGTTAGCGCTGTGGCCCAGGGAACATGAAGTCCTTTAAGGTCAAAGGTCACTATGAGGCTGGAGCAGAACGTAAACAGTCAAACTGTGATGTCATGACATCATCAGCCATTCAGCCAATCACACAGCAGGTTTACAGTGTGACCTGTGTGCTGGTCTGAAGCCAGTCCAGGCTCAGGTCTATATTTACCTCAGATTATCAGAGCCATCCTGTCCTCAGACCTCGGACCTCAGACTCTCAGCCTGCTGCTCGACATGTCAGCCGGCAGCTCTGCAGCAGGAGGGGGAGGGGGGGGCAGCACCCCCTGGAGGAACAGCAGCTTCATCCTGGGGGGGGGCAGAGACCCCCCTCTGTCCGACCAAGGAGAGACCATCATCGGGGTCTACCTGCTGCTGCTGGGTGAGTACGAGTACTGCAGCTGTACTACACACTGCAGTACTACTACACACTGTAACTGTAGTACACACTGTAACTGTAGTACACACTGCAGTACTCCTATACACTAACTGTAGTACACACTGTAACTACACAACACACTGTAACTGTAGTACACACTGTAACTACACAACACACTGTAACTGTACTACACACTGCAGTAGTACTACAAACTGTAACTGTAGTGCACACTGTAACTGTAGTACACACTGCAGTACTCCTATACACTAACTGTAGTACACACTGTAACTACACAACACACTGTAACTGTACTACAGACTGCAGTAGTACTACAAACTGTAACTGTACAACACACTGTAACTGTAGTACAGACTGCAGTACTATTAGACACTGTATCTGTACAACACACTGTAACTGTAGTACACACTGTAACTACACAACACACTGTAACTGTACTACAGACTGCAGTACTATTAGACACTGTATCTGTACAACACACTGTAACTGTAGTACACACTGCAGTACTCCTATACACTAACTGTAGTACACACTGTAACTACACAACACACTGTAACTGTAGTACAAACTGTAACTGTAGTACACACTGCAGTAGTACTACAAACTGTAACTACACAACACACTGTAACTGCACTACAGACTGCAGTACTATTAGACACTGTATCTGTCCAACACACTGTAACTGTAGTACACGCTGCAGTACTACTACAAACTGTAACTGTAGTATACACTGTAACTGTACTACACACTGCAGTACTACTACACACTACAACTATACAACACACTTTAACTGTAGTATACACTGCAGTACTACTACAAACTGTAACTGTAGTACACACTGTAACTACACAACACACTGTAACTGTACTACAGACTGCAGTACTACTACACACTGTATCTATACAACACACTTTAACTGTAGTACACACTGCAGTACTACTACAAACTAACTGTAGTACACACTGTAACTGTACTACCCACTGCAGTACTACTACACACTGTAACCATAGTACACACGGTAACTATACAACACAATGTAGCTGTACTACAGACTGCAGTACTACTACACACTGTAACTGTAGTACACACTGTAACTATACAACACACTGTAACTGTAGTACACACTGCAGCTGTACTACACACTGCAGTACTACTACACACTGCAACTATACAACACACTGTAACTGTAGTACACACTGCAGTACTACTACACACTACAACTATACAACACACTGTAACTGTAGCACACACTGCAGTACTACTACACACTACAACTATACAACACACTGTAACTGTAGTACACACTGCAGTACTACTACACACTGCAACTATACAACACACTGTAACTATAGTACACACGGTAACTATACAACACACTGTAACTGTACTATAGACTGCAGTACTACTACACACTGTAACTGTAGTACACACTGTAACTATACAACACACTGTAACTGTACTACAGACTGCAGTACTACTACACACTGTAACTGTAGTACACACTGTAACTATACAACACACTGTAACTGTAGTACACACTGCAGTACTACTACACACTGCAACTATACAACACACTGTAACTATAGTACACACGGTAACTATACAACACACTGTAACTGTACTATAGACTGCAGTACTACTACACACTGTAACTGTAGTACACACTGTAACTATACAACACACTGTAACTGTACTACAGACTGCAGTACTACTACACACTGTAACTGTAGTACACACTGCAACTATACAACACACTGTAACTGTAGTACACGCTGCAGTACTACTACAAACTGTAACTGTAGTACACACTGCAGCTGTACTACACACTGCAGTACTACTACACACTACAACTATACAACACACTGTAACTGTCTGGCTACGTTGTCATTGACAAGTCGCCACCACGGCAACAATGTTGATTACGTAACGTAACCATGGCGTAACCAGATATATAGCGTAGGTGTAGCCGTCGCTATTTCACAGTGTGTTTCCAGTTCATGAAAGTTAACTGTAACATTTTGGTCTCCTAAAAAACTCTTGTTTGGCATTTGGTTCTGATAAAAGATCCTCTCAGGAGTCAGATGTGAACATTTTGTTTTAATGCTTTTAGGCCTGTTTTTCACTAGCGGAAATTAGCATTAGCATTTGCATTATCACTGTTAACCATAGATTGCAAATGCACCGTGCTAACCATCTAGCAGCTAGCGCTATGGTCAACTCCACCCTCTTGTCCAAATATGGTCACTTCTGGCTCCAAAAATCAAACATGGCAATGGTCAAATCCAAGATGGCGACGGTCAAATCACTGAACTACGAGCTAGAAGCTAGGAGGCTTCAAAACGGCAGTTCACAAACTAATGGGTGACGTCACTGTGATTACGTCCATATTTTTTACAGTCTATGGTTCAGTATGAATAGCTGCTAAAAATTTGCCTGTATTGATTAAATGTCGGCTAAAAACTAAACTAACAGGTTCATTTCCACCACTCAAGGACTTCACTCACCTGTCTGTGAAAAACTTCTTTTCTGTCTTTCCTGTCCTGTAGAATCATCCTAACTTCCCTCCGTAAGGGCCCCTGCTGGGAAGCTCTAGCTCAAGTTAAACTGTCCAGCAAGCCAGCACGCATATGTATGACTTTGTAAGACTCCTAAAGAAAGACTTTTCATTTCGGCTGATATTTAACTTTAACAGCTCTTCTGTGAACTAAATTAAATAAACTAAAGTAAGATCTCATCAAATCAGAGTTCTGCTTTGTGAAACACGGCGCCGAATTTATCAAAAGAACTGAGTGAATTCTGAAAATCTGTTTGATAAGTTAATTTACACTTTAAATGACTGACGACAAGGAAAATAAAGTCTTCAACTGTTTTGCTGCTGACGGAGAAAAACGTCCATTAATATAATGTTAAATTTAACAGAGCCAAGCCTACCAGCATCTACTCTCTCTGCAAGATCCTTTATGATTTCTTACGACTCATAAACCGACACGAACTCATTCTGCAAAGATTTAACAGAATTCCATATTAATTTTAGTTCAATGTAAAGTGAGCTCTGTCATCTTTTGCCCTTAATATCTTAAAAAATAATGATGTTTTTTCTGAGGTGACAGTATCTGTGTCTCTGGTTTCAGAACCTGCAGACTGTATCTGTTTCTGGTTTCAGGTTGGTTGTCATGGTTTGGAAACAGCATCGTCCTGTTCGTCCTGTACCGACAGAGATCCTGCCTGCAGCCCACGGACTACTTGACCTTTAACCTGGCCATCTCTGATGCCAGCATCTCCGTGTTTGGCTACTCCAGAGGTATCATTGAGATCTTCAACGTCTTCCAGGACAGTGGGTACCTGATCTCCTCCATCTGGACCTGTGAGGTACTGCTCACCTGAGACATGTTTAGTTTATCTGAGCTACACTCTGAACAGACAGATCGTCCAATCGTCGCAGCTTGAATAAAAAGTCATATTTCTTCTGCCACACTACCCGAGGATATCATTATCTCCAATGTCCATCGCCAATAAGCCCCTATAAATCACCGTACATCACGTTACACTGCAAACAGGAGCTGCTAACAGCTGATTCACATGACTTTAAATGGAGAAAGTATAAACAAATATCGGCGAGAATCACTTGGTAGCTCATAGCTAACTCACTGAATCCATGGCGTTGTTATACTTCCTGTTTACATCCCCTGAAGCAGGATGGGAACTGTAGTTCCAGAAGAGCATGATTATCTCCCAAACAGAAGTAGACAATAAAAATAAATATTATAATATGTAATAAGACCTGCGGTGACTCTGCTGGAGGGTTGTAAGCCAAGGGAGGACATGATGATGTCAGACAGGAAGTACTGACCTTTAGAGAGGCAGAGCCTGAAGCCGGACACACCTGTAACCTGAGCTCACCTGTATTGTATGTCCTCCAGGTGGACGGTTTCTTCACTCTGCTGTTTGGTCTGAGCAGCATCAACACGCTGACAGTGATCAGCATCACACGCTACATCAAAGGATGTCACCCGAGCAGAGGTGAGGAACAAAACACATGCTAATGTTAGCATGTTAGCATGTCATAAACTTTAAATTGTGTGTTTTCAGCTCGTCACATCAGCAGGATCAGCGTGTCTGTCTGTCTGCTGCTGATCTGGATCACAGCTGGATTCTGGTCCGGAGCTCCGCTGCTTGGCTGGGGGAGCTACACAGGCAGGAAGCACACATCATAATCTGTTACCATGCTAAAACTCTCTCTCTTAACTCTGACCTCTGACCTCTGACCCCTCTGCAGATCGTGGGTATGGGACATGTGAGATTGACTGGGCCAAAGCGAACCACTCGAGCGTGTACAGGTCGTACATCATCTCCATCTTCCTGTTCAGCTTCTTCGTGCCAGTGCTCGTCATGCTCTTCTGCTACGTGTCCATCATCAACACGGTGAAGAGAGGAAACGCTCTGTCAGCTGAGGGAGACCTGAGCGACCGCCAGAGGAAGATCGAAAGAGACGTCACCATCGTGAGTCTGATGATGCTTCATCCAGGGTCGGGTTCTGGTTCAGTCCTGATTGGACGAGTCATGCTGGCGACATCATGTGGGGATGATGATGATGATAGTGGCGATGGTGATGATGGTGCTGATGGTGCTGATGATGTTTTAGGTTTGAAGCTTCTTATTGGTCGTCTCTTTGCAGGTTTCCATAGTGATCTGTACGGCCTTCATCCTGGCGTGGTCTCCGTATGCCGTGGTGTCCATGTGGTCAGCGTGTGGCTTTCATGTGCCAAACCTGACCAGCATCTTCACCCGCCTGTTCGCCAAGTCGGCCAGTTTCTACAACCCGCTCATCTACTTCGGCCTCAGCTCCAAGTTCCGTAAAGACGTGGCGGTGCTGCTGCCCTGCGCCCGGGACGCCAAAGACGCCGTCAGGCTGAAGCGCTTCAGACCGAAGGCCGATGCACATGGACGCCTCCGAGCTCCTCTGAACCGGACGGAGAGGAAGTACGCCCCTGAGCACCTGCCCGACCCCGCCCCCGTCCCCAACTCCGGCAAGGGGAGTCCGCCCTGCACGCCGCCGCCAGTGAACAGAGAGGTGTTCTTCATTGACAAGCCCCGCCCATCTGAGACTGGCTCCGAGTTCGAGTGTGAGAGACTGTGATAGACCAGGACTTGAACAGGACCAGCTGCTGTACAATACCTGCTCAGTACCAAACGCTGCGTCACTGCTCCTTTAATGTCATTACTTCCTGCTGTCTGATTGATTTCTGATCAGTGATTGAAGGTTTAAGGTTATTTTCATTTGTGACATCATAAACAAACAAAAACATTTGAGCCACAAACACGTTCAAACAGTTTCCATAAAAACAGAATTTTAACTTTCTTCTTTTGATTGTTGTGTTCATTATATTTTCATTATTGAAAAGATTCTTTTCATTTGATTTATGAATTAATAACTTTCATTTAATTTTTTATCTGTAATGTTTCTTGAGATGATGATGATGATGATGACATGTTACAGTTTCACCTTTACTTTATCCTTTTTGTCTTTTTGTAAATAAATGTATTCTTTTGCATCTACTCGGTATCGTGTCACCTTATGTTGCGGCTCCCCCTCCCCTGCCACAGGACGCCACCATCCCCGCAGCCATGACCCACAACATGGACTCTGAGGTCTCCTGTGAGACAAGAAAGCACAAAAACTCTGAGGAAGAAGCAAAGTTAGTGACATGCATTGATGTTACATGAATGCATACAGATGGAGAGGAGGAGGAGGAGAGAGGAGCTCAGTGCATCATGGGAAGTCCCCCAGCAGTCTAGGCCTATAGCAGCATAACTAAGGGCTGATCCAAGGCGAGCCTGGTCGGCCCTAACTATAAGCTTTATCAAAAAGGAAAGTTTTAAGCCTACTCTTAAACATAGAGAGGGTGTCTGCACCCCGGACCCAATCTGGTAGATGGTTCCATAGAAGAGGAGCCTGATAGCTGAAGGCTCTGCCTCCCATTCTACTTTTAAAGACTGGAGAGTCTTTAGAGACTTGTTAGAGCAGCCTGATAATAAGGAATTGCAATAATCCAGCCTAGAAGTAACAAATGTGTGGACTAGTTTTTCTGCATCTTTTAGGGACAGGATGTGCCTGATTTTTGTGATATTACATAAGTGAAAAAAGGCAGTCCTTGAGATTTGATTTATGTGGGAGTTAAAGGACATATCCTGATCAAAGATAACTCCCAGATTCCTTACGGTGGTGCTGGAGGCCAGGGTAATGCCATCCAGAGTAGCTATATCATTAGATAATGTGTTTCTAAGGTGTTTAGGGCCAAACACAATAACTTCAGTTTTATCTGAGTTTAGTAGCAGAAAATTGCAGGTCATCCAGGTCTTTATGTCGTTAAGGCATGTTTGGAGTCTAGTTAACTGATTGGGTTCATCTGGCTTCACTGATAAATATAATTGGGTGTCATCTGCATAACAATGAACATTTATGGAGTGTTTCCTAATAATATTACCTAAAGGAAGCATATACAAGGTGAATAGAATTGGTCCAAGTACAGAACCTTGTGGAACTCCGTGTCTAACTTTTGCCTTCATGGAGGATTCATCATTAACATGTACAAACTGAAATCAGTCTGATAAATAGGACTTAAACCAGCTTAATGCAGTTCCTTTAATGCCAATTAAATGTTCCAGTCTCTGCAAAAGGATTTGATGGTCAATTGTGTTACTAAGATCTAACAAGACAAGTACAGAGAGAAATCCTTTGTCTGATGCAGTTAGGAGGTCATTAGTGACTTTCACCAGTGCTGTTTCTGTGCTATGATGCCTCTAAATCCTGACTGAAAATCCTCAAATAAACTATTGTTATGTAGAAAGTCACATAACTGATTAGAGACTGCTTTCTCAAGGATCTTAGAGAGAAATGGAAGGTTAGATATAGGTCTATAATTGACTAAAACACCTGAATCAAGAGTAGGCTTCTTAAGAAGACGTTTAATTACAGCTACTTTAAAGGACTGTGGTACAGATAATTATCCTTGTAGAAAGCAAGATGGCTGCTGAGGATATGGGTGGTTTGCTAGGCTCCACTTTTGTCCTTTTTCCTGCTCCTCCCTGCTACTACTCACTGATTTGGCCACTGTTTTCAGAACATGGACAGCCTAAAACAGAGAGGTAATTTGGACAATAGGCACAGAGATAATGGAAATGTTTGCTTACTACTGCTTTGCTGTTGGCTTTTGCTGGTGCCACTTGGACAATGCTTTAAGCCACATAATGCTGAAAAACAAACACCAAAAATAGCCAACTACTCTACATTCCTGAATGAAAGGCCGAGGTTGAATTTCCTCAGACATGGATACTTTGTGATCTACTCGATGCCCTCGGCACACCAAACAAACAAAACACTCGGAGAGGAGGCAAATGGCATTTTCCCAGTATACTACTGATCCTGATCTTATTATCTGGCAATGTACAATTAAACCCTGGCCCATCAACCAACCACTCACCGGATTGTGTACCAGCAGGTGGGCTAACCGGAGGGCAGCTGGATGTGGCGTGGTTTGTTACAGAAAGGATAGATCATCTGGCAGGGGAGGGAGAGTACTGTTGTATGTCAGAGACACTTTTAAATGCAATGAAATCAAACTGGACACACCTTTATAATGTTTAGTCTTAAATGTAGTTTGTCCTTCAAGATGAATTTTAACATTGTAATCTTGCACAGTCCACCATCACATGACATCTCTTTTTATCATGATTTAGATGAATTGCTTAAACTGTCAAATTTTCGCTCTGAATCTCTCTTTTTGGAGATTTTAATATAAATTTGTTAGATAAAAGTTGCAAAGAAAAGTTGGCAATGATATTGTCAAAACATATTTTTCAACAGATGGTAAAGCAACAAGAATCAATCGAATGAGTAAAACCATGATTGATCTGATTGTCACAAACAGGCTCGAAAGAGGTTTCTGACCATAACATGACCCTGATTGTATAGCATCTACCCATATATATCTTAAGGCTGGAGCACCAGACCAAGTAGGAAATTATAGACAAATTTCAATTTTACCTGTTTAAAGTTATTGCAGAACAACTGGTTGACCACCTTGAAACTAATGAACTTATTTATCCTAAACAGTTCGGATTTAGGTCAGGGTACTCAACAGAAACGGCCAGCTGCTACCTCACTGTAATGTAGGAGCAGTGTTTTAGACCTCAAAAAGGCTTTTGACACTGAACCATGACATACTTCTGAACAAACTTAGCACCTCAAATTTGTCTGAGCAAGCAATTGGCTGGTTTGCATCATATCTTGAATGTAGAGAGCAACATGTTAAAATCAATGCATAGTTATCAATCCCCCAACGATCCAGAATGGGTATTCACAAGGCTCGATCTCGGGGCCTCTGCTTTTCAGCGTATACATAAATGATTTGCCAATAAGCTGTAAAAGAGCTGGTTGTCAAATGTATGCTGATGACACAATCATTTATGTATCAGATAAAACTCCTTCTGTTGCAGCAGAGATATTAACAAATGAAATGGAAGGTGTATCCCAATGGCTCAAAAACAATTATCTAACACTTCATCTTAAAAACACTGTGTCAATGTGTTTCTCCATGAGAAGGAAAGCAAAATATAAGTTTATAATCAAAATAGATCAAGAGGAAATAAAGGAAGTCAGTGACTTTAAATTTTTAGGTGTTATTTTGGATTCCTAACTCAAATTTGATAAACATGTTAAAAAGCTAAAGCTAAAGACAGTCAAGACAAATCTGAACTGTTTTAGAATGATAAGACATTACATACTTAAGGCAGCTCAACTGTTCATGCATGCCATGATATTTTCACATTTATCCTATTGTGTTACTGTCTGGAGCTTCACAGTCAACTGTTAAACCCGTTACTTCATTATACAAACAGGCACTGAAAATAATGGATCAAAAACCAATGAAATGGCAGCACTGTATAATTCTGCAAAAGTACAAGCTGCTTAGTTATGACAGCTTAATCAAGTTGTATACAAGTTTTCTGTGTATATATATATATATATATATATACATATATAGTTTGTTTTCTTAGCTTTATTGTTATTATTGTTATATTTTCTGTTTATGTCTTTGTTCTGTTGATGTTCTTGAGAAGCAATAACAAATGAATTGCAAAGTATTATTATTATTGTTATTATGTATTAACTCTTTATAGACTGATTATTAAAACATTATAGTGAGTTTCCACCAATCAGAGGAGTTCACATTGACTTACATTCATTACATTAAAACCAGAGAAGAAGGAAACTTTCACACTTTAATATCATCTCAGTTAGATTATTATGATTATTTTATATTATTATAATTCATTGTATTCAGAGTTTAAAGCCAATCAGCAATCTCCCTCCTTCAGTCACTCGATCTTTAATTATCTCTTCAGTTTCAGCATCCTCACTGTTTCCAGTCAGTCAGAGCAGATTTGAGGATTTTATTGATTACCTTTAAGCACTTCAGGGTTCAGATACTTGCAGTTTAAACTCTGCCACTGCCCCCTGCATGCTGCAGCGTTCATCACAGACACAACCTGAACAAACACCCTGATCAATAATCTGTTCTGCTCAGTCTGTCCTGAGCGGGGTGCGACAGGAAACATCTACTTAATGAACTACTTCCTGTTCACAAATGCAGCTCTGTTCTTCTTCTACATTCTTGATACACACAATGGGAAGTTCCTGTCTGAGCATGCTCAGTAGCGGGTGGAGAAGCCTGGGATCTCCATTTTGGAAATGTCTCTTTGGTTGGAGAAGACGGCTCGGTCGATCCGAGAGCTCGGACTGCCCACGAACTCCAGCCAGTGTTTCCTGCAAACACACGGAGAAGAGAGGAGGACTCAGAGGAAGTTCAGAGGACTTTGGTCAAAAGCTCCACCCCAGACTGAACCAGCATCACTGATTGGTCTGACTCACATCTGGTCGACTTTGTCCAGAGATCCTTGGATTTGACCAATCACAGTCCCCTGTCTGGTGTTCTTCACCCAGCCACTCAGTCCCAGACTCCGCCCCTCCTCCTCTGTGTACTGACAAACATATGACATCATATACATGTGACATCATATACCTGTGACATCATATATATGTGACATCATATATATGTGACATCATATACATATGACATCATATACATGTGACATCATATACATGTGACATCATATATATGTGACATCATATACATATGACATCATATACATGTGACATCATATACCTGTGACATCATATACATGTGACATCATATACATGTGACATCATGTACATGTGACATCATATATATGATATATACAGTTATATACAGTCTCTGACCAATAGGTTTCTTCTGGCTGGAAATGACATAAACATGCGACAAAAGACGGAAAGACATCGTGCTACAGATATAAATGAATTTTTTTAAAAAACTATTTCTGTTTTGTGTTTTTGTTTTTTTCATTTTTATGAAAAACGCCATGTCCAAAATTATTCATACCTGATCTCAGTAATCAACAGCAAAGCCTTTATTTACCATCACAGCAATTAAACGGTTCCTATAATTGCTAACAAGCCTTCTGCATGTCTCCACTGGGATTTTGGACCATTCCTCTTTTGTGACAATCTCCAGGTCTTTGAGGTTGCTATCACTCTGGTCTTTAGTTCCCTCCACAGATTCTCAATGGGATTCAGGTCTGGACTCTGGCTGGGCCACTCTAAAATGTTGATATTGTTTTCTATTAACCATTTCTTGACCACTTTGGTTGTATGTTTCGGATCATTGTCTTGTTGGAAGGTCCAGTGCTGCCAAGACCAAATTTTTCTGCAGACTGCCTGATGTTTTCCTCCAGAATCTTAATGTAGTCCTCTTTTCCCATGATGCCGTTTACTTTGACAAGATTGCCCGGCCCGTTGGCTGAAGCATCACACTCCCACCACCATGCTTGACCATGGGGATGGTGTTCTTGGGGTTGAATCTCTTTTCTTTCACCAAATGAAAGCCACATCCCTGTGTCCAAACAACTCCATTTTCATCGCATCCAACCACAGTTTTGATGACCAAAAGCTTTCTTCTTCGTCCAGGTGAACTTTTGCAAAGGCTATGCGAGCTTTTGTGTGCCTCTTTTGGAGAAGTGGAGTCCTCCTTGGTTGGCGTCCATGGAGACCAGCCTTGTGCAGTGTCCACTGGAGCGTCTGCCTTGAGATGTTGGTACTGGAATTGCTCAGATTCATCAGAGATGGCCTTGGTGGTGATCCTTGGATTCTTCATGGCCTCTCACACCACCATTCTTGCCAGCACAGGGGTCACTTTTGGCTTCCTACCACGCCCTTTGAGATTTTTCACAGTGTGGAACTTGGATATGATTTTATAGCCTCTCTCCATCTTGTGAGCAGCCACAATGCACAAGCAGAGGTCCTCACTAAGCTCTTTGGTTTTAGCCATGACTTGCAATTGACTAGTTACTGACTAGAGAACTACTACATCAGCAATTCTCATTTTATAGTCGATTAGAAAACTCTAGCACAATGTCTTCCCGTCTTTTGTCGCATGCTTATGTCATTTCCAGCCAGAAGAAACCTATTGGTCAAATAAAAATTCACTATAAATCAAAATTTGGCATGGGTATGTGGGTAAGAATAATTTTGGGCTTAACTGTGTGTATATATATATATATATATATTATATATATATGTATATATAATATATATATATATATATATGTATGTATGACATCATCATCACCATCATCTTCATCAGCTCACCATTCTAAAGCAAACACCTGAAAACAGACAAAAGAAACATTATCAATAAACATGATCAATACACACAGAGATCATGACATCACAGTAACAGCAGATAATCAATAAACACAAACAGTGACGATGAGGTCACAGCTGATTTATGATACATTGTTTGACATAATTTGAATTAAAAAGTAGAAGAAATAGATTTTTAATGAACATGTTATTTCTACAAACTGTTGATTTGTCAGATTAATTTATATTATAGATTATATATAGACAGTGGATCAATAGATTATATTTAGACTATAGATCTATATAGATATAGCTTATATATAGACTATAGATCAATAGAATATATATAGACTATAGATCAATAGAATATATATAGACTATAGATCAATAGATTTATATTATAGACTATAGATATATAGAATATATATAGACTATAGATCAATAGATTTATATTATATATAGACTATAGATATATAGAATATATATAGACTATAGATCAATAGATTTATATTATATATAGACTATAGATATATAGAATATATATAGACTATAGATCAATAGAATATATATAGACTATAGATCAATAGAATTATATTATATATAGACTACAGATATATAGAGATATTATACATTATATATAGATTATAGATCAATAGATTACACATGTCCATAAGGTTATATGACGTCATACAGACACGCTAACAGACACGCTAACATACATGCTAACATACATGTGACCTCTGACCTACCCTGCACGTTCCCAAAAATCTCAAAATCAACAGAAGTGAGTTTGTGTTGAGACATGACGACGTTCAGGAGAGAAAATATCAGCACAGTCAGAAACATGTCAGTCCACCTTAAATTAACTCTGCAGCTCTGATTATTTTTATCCCTGCTATTTAAAACATGGCTGTCAAAATAACAGCACCACTTCATCCGCAGCAGCTTCCTGTAATGCCTTTCAAAATAAAAGTATCACATGCAAACATCAATTTAGCTGCGATTGTTGTATGTTATTTTGAAGGTAATTTATATTGTGGTCAGCATAGAATACTTCCTGTCAGCACTTGACAGAGTAAAAGACACATTCCTAAATAATTAAAACAAATAAAACTAAAAATCACAGAGACAGAAAACATGACAAGAAGAAATTAAAAAACAGGTTCTTCTGTGTTTTGTCTGGGGTTACAGTTAGGGGGGTTAAGGTTAGAGTTAGGGTTGACTCCAAACTGGAACACAGCAAAACCAAATTAGTTAATGACGTTAATGACATTTCCTTACTTGGACATCAGTCCCGGAGTTGGGGGGTGTTCCCCAGAGATAAAGCTGAGCTACTGAAACACACAAAGTGCTCTTAAGGGAACCTGTTGTTCCTCTTCTCCTTTCCTCAAAGTTAGGTTGTAAAAAATAGGCAATGAATGAAAAGTGCAAAGCAAGCTCTTCCCTACATGTTGCAGGCTGTGCTGTGTGTGTGTTAGGGTTAGGGTTAGGCTGTGCTGTGTGTGTGTTAGGGTTAGGGTTAGGGTTAGGGTTAGGGTTAGGCTGTGCTGTGTGTGTGTTAGGGTTAGGGTTAGGGTTAGGGTTAGGGTTAGGCTGTGCTGTCTGTGTGTTATGGGTGTATAAATAGGCAGAGGTCTGTCTGCATGTTGGCACTTGGTTTTAGCTCAGTAGTCAGCGCAGTCGTCTCTGATCTGGGAGACTCCAGTTCAAGACCCAGTGTGGGGACTTCCTTCATAAGGTAGTTTATTCATAAACACTTATTTTAACAGATTAATATCCTAAATTAAAAAGAAATAAAAATTTTGAAAAACTGGATTTTACACCTATTTACAGTTTTATTTGAATACAAATACAAATATAAATAATTTTGCTGCCTCAACAAATATAGATACAAATACAAATACTGGGCTCTCTGCACATCCCTAATCTAGAAAACCCTCTAGAGCTGAAAACAACATTCTGGTGGCCTGTTTAAAATCTTCCTCTTGAGTGCATATTCTGTAAAATCTCAGCAGTTGTGACTTTATGTTTGGGATGGTGGCTGGTTTTGTAGAGCAGAGCATGAATATCTGTCTCCTTAAAAAACACTTTGATATCCAGTTTGTTGGAGTTTTGAAAATTCTGGCGCTTATATGTGATGGTGTCCAGAAAATCCACAGAGGTCATGCTGGTATTAGATTTTAGTTGTATGGATTTGTTGTGGTTGTTCAGAGTGGGTTATGGTCAGAGTACATATATAGAATATTATATTATATTATGGTTTACCCTGATACGTATGGCACTGTGTAAATACAGTAATTATCATGCTAAATGCTTCATTGTGTTTTCTCTTGTGCATTAATATTTATATTTAAATAGTAGATGTTTTTTATTTATATTGCTATTTACTGTTCTTAGGATGACAGAAGGGTACAATTACCTTGCATATCTCAGGATAGATATGGCATTTTAGTTCATTGAGCATTATTGATTACATGCAGAGTCATCAGCGATCAGCTGCCAAGGCCAGCAGGTGGCGCTGTTGGTTTCCTTTAAGTGTGATTATCCTGATGTGATTTAGTTTGGAGACAAACATTTGTACTGAAACAGGGCTTTTAGGTCATTGTGGTCAGGTTTTGGTAGAAATATTTATTTCATTATGTTTATTTCACGCTTACTCCACTTTGTTTATATTAATGTTATCTATATTAGCACAGCTGTGGTGTTTGTGATATCATTTGGTTAAACTGCCAGTCATTGCTGATCAGTAAGCTGATTTTACTTACACCAACACCTCAATAAAGCAGAAAAGACCCTAATCAGAGTCGTCAGTCTGGTGTCCTGACTGACACTCAGTGCTGTCAAATATTCACCAGCTTGCAACAGAACTTTGAGAACCGTTGTCTACAGCGATGTTCAAAGTGTTTCAATACAAATAACTCTGTGTCGACCGTCTCTGGACAGACTCCTCGTCCTCTACCTGCAGACGGCTGGTGGGCGGAGTTGGGTTGTCAGGAGGATTCAGCTCACCTGGACTGACTTCTATATAAGCTGGAGGCAGTCAGTCAGTTGCTTTCTCTCCTCTGCCTTCCACCATGTTGGTTTTGGTTGTGTTTAGTTTCATTTATCTTTTAGTTATGTACAATAAATCTGATATGTGGTCTCCCCTCCTTCGTCCAGCCTTCAGCCGGGTTGTGACAACTCTCAGAATGAACCTTATTATATTATTATTACATCACAATATATATCTTATATTTGTTATTTATGTGGCTCTCACAGGGACTGTACATGAGAGTAGATTTAATAAACCAGCTCATAGGTATTGATCACTAATCAGTGCCTGTCAGGTACTGATCACACAACTGGACTGTCAGAACATTTCACTGTATTGATTATATATGTAAAACACTAGATACTTCATAATATGTATATTGTACTTATACGTTATGTAGTTCAGACATCACGGCTGCCAGTCTGAACTATTGTAAAGTTTAAATTGTTTTTGAAAGTCATCTCTTTAATTTATGACTTTATTTAAATATTTCTTTATGTTTTCAGACCCATCAGTGTGTCTCTGGGACACCAGCAGGATAAATCCAGTCTGATGCTATCATTTATAAAGTGAAGAGCCTCATTAATGCAGTGAAACTGTGATAAATACAGTTAAAATGTAATAATTTTTTACTGGATGATAGAAAACAGCAAAACATGTTCATCTGGTTTGTTTACATCCACTCAGGAATCTTTATTTTTGTGGAGACTGTATTGTTACAAAAAACAAAACAAAAACATGTTTATATGTTAATGTACAACATGTATCTGTTAATGTCATGTATGTGCTTCCTGTCAGAGGTCTCATGTTGGTGCAGTCAGTCTTAAGCCACCATCAGGACAAAATGTCTCTTATCCATTGAAACCAGCTTGTTTTCCAGCAATAAACAGGTAATTTTCCAGTTGAACCAGTAATAAACAGATTATTTTCCATTAACTCACAAAACAATCTGTACCCAGCTGTCTCAGCAGTTATGGAAATGTTAAATGGAAATGTTAAAATGGTGAGCACATTTAGACTCATTAGAGACTGTTTACCTCATCATGCTGCAAATAGTTTTATTCACTTGATGATCTTTCACATTTAAGTCATTGTTTTACTTCTTGGTTACAAGCAGCATATACAACTATCAGGCCTCTTATAATGATTTATAATTGAGCAATTAAAATTCTGGACAGGAAACCAATAAGATCACAGCACTGCCATGTTCTTAAGAGATTAAATATGTAATGTTTTGAACATTTTATTTCAATTCAATTTTATTTATATAGCACGAAATCATAACAAAAGTTATCTCAGGGCTCTTTTCACGTAGAGCAAGTCAAGACCGTACTATTCACTAACCTTAAACTCATCTATTAATGCCTGAATAACCACGCTGCTCAGGTACTCAGTGAGGTGATGGTTCCTCTCAGGGTTTCTGGCTTAGTAACACAATCAGCGTCTGCTGGGAAGTGTAAGGAGCCCTTTAGTTGTTTGTGTTTTGTGCTGCTTTGTATGTACTTCATTGTAGAGCTTTGTGTTGTAATGTATGCATATGTACTGTTGAGGTTTGTGCTTTGTGCTTAAATGTATCTATACTGTATGTATTGTTGAGTGTTGTGCAGTTTTATATTAAAAGCCCATCTGGGGACGAGCATTACAAATTAGCTCAGGCTATAAATGCTACGGTATGTGGCATAAGTTCATGCTATATACTTGTCCCTATACAAATGAACATTAAATAAATAATAAACCGGTTAATTTCCAGTTGAACCAGTAATAACCTGGTTATGTTCCAGTTAAACCAGTGATGAACTCATTATGTTCCAGTTAAACCAGTGATGAACTCATTATGTTCCAGTTAAACCAGTGATAAATGAGTTGTTTAAACCAACGCTCTGAAGAGGAAGGACAGCGCTGCTCCGAGCGCCAACCCCAGAGACAAGAAGAAGGCCATGATGGCGCCGGCTGTTTCTGCTTCATGAGGAAGAACCTTCCTGTAGATCAATGACACGAAATATAATTCATAAGCAATATCATATTTAAAATATTTCATTAACTCAACGTACACTGAAAACCTTTAATATAAAGTTTGATTGTTATAAAAAGTGTTTCATGGCTGGATTATTATCATATTATGATGATATTTGGTTAATATTATTATCATATTATGGATATTTGGTTAATATTATTATCATATTATGATGATATTTGGTTATTATTATTATCATATTATGATGGATATTTGGTTATTAATGGGGTGTGATGGATTGATGACCATCAGGTGAATCAGCTTCTTACTTTGGGCCATAGCACATGCACAGACTGGCCAGGTATCCGTTGCTGAAGGCAAACAGCACCATGAAGACGATGAACCAGGCGTCATGGTGGAAGAAGACGGGTAGGTGGAGGCGGGGCTGGACGTTACACAACATGAAGAGCGGCACGAAGACGATACGAGCGGCGATGGCCAGCGGCAGCAGCAGACTGTCCTTCCCTGGCTGGTCACATAACGTTACACAACAGGAAGAGAACGCACACAACAGTTAACCATCGCAACAATATCCATTTTATTTTAGGGATGTAGATCTGATCATGTGACACAGACTGGGCAACAAAACATGTGATCAACAAGAAACATTCAAACAGCTGGAGGATGCGAGTGGCAACGATAAAGAGCTTCACGTCTCAGACCTTGAATGATCATGTATGATCTTGTATGAACATATAAAGGTCATAAATGATCTGAGGATGCAACATGTGACTATAAAATGAATTCCTGTCTGGCTGAACTACATCAAGGATCAATGAAATAATATAAAAATATGAATAAAGAACAGCTGCTGCTTTTCCAGCTGGAATCTATATATGCATATAAATCTATACATCTACATCTAAATATACACAGTATATATGAATATCTCTATATATTTTGTTTAAACATGGTTTTGTTTTAACGTCATTTTGGTTTAATGTTGTTTTGTTTTAACATTGTTCTATTTTAAGTCCGTTGACCATGATGGCCTCCTAGAACAAACCTCCTGTCAAATCATTCACTTTCCCTCTTAGTTGTTTGAGTAAGACCTTTATTTCTACTACTTAGTAGTTGGGTAACAAGGCCTACACAAGACTGAAGAATGGAAACATCAAACTCCAAAACGAGAATGGCAAAGCAGGCTGCTAGCAATGCTAGCATGGCTAGCAACAACAAGCTGGCTAACACCACAGAGACTCCAGAAGCGGGTACACCTGATCCTGTGGCATTGAGTATCCTGACAGAGTTATGACCCACTTTAGACAAGGCTATGCGTGAAATGGCTCAGGTTAGCAGTATTCTGCAGGATCAAGCAGATGTCTCAGTGGTGAAAACCTTGCAGGCCAAAATGGAGACAGATGTTGCTATTATCAATGACAGGCTTGTCCAAGCAGATGCGCGGCTTATGGATTTGGAAGTGGCTTGATAAAGAAGCCAAAAAGAGAGCCTGACAATGTGAGGAGCTTCAGAAAGTGGTGCAGGACATGGAAAACAGAGAAAGGTGTCTCAACCTTCGCCTTGTGGGTGTGAAAGGGTGCTCCGAAAGTGGCAACCTAAGGGAATTTGTGAGAACCATCATATCCAAAGCACTGGGCATACACCTATCAGAAACTGAGTTGCAGCGGGCACACTGCTCTCTGGCCCCAGCACCTGATGAGGGACGACCACTGAGGCCAATCGTTTTTTCATAGTTATTTGGAGAAAGGAGAAGGTTCTCACAGCTGCAAGACAAAGATATCAAGACAAGAGGGGAATTGTCCGGAATGACTAAGATCTCCTTCTTTCCTGACCAAAGAAGTGGTTGAAAAGAGGTTTGCTGATGTCAGGAAGAAACTTCATGACCCTGACATCAGATTCATGTTGGCCTACCCTGCGACTCCTTGTGTCACATGGAAGGGAGAGAGGAAAAGCTTTGAAGACCCACGTAAAGTGATATATATGTACATCTGAATATTATGAGTATGTTATATCATGAACAGGTATATCTGATATGTCACTAGCAGCTAATGCTGTGATATGACCACCTACAACTGGATTTGTTCTCTGGGAGGATTATAACTCCTGATTAGTGCAAACAACTGTAGCCCTAACTTCTATGAAGAACACTGGGAATAATGCAGTCACTGGAACTGGGATAGTAGACTCATAAACAGACAAAACTGTGATAAACGGGATTACGGCCCCCTGTGTGTAAACTCTGGTAGCTTCAGACCAATTAGCTTAGTGAATGTGGACTGTAAGGTGCTCACTAAAGTTTTGTTTATGAGACTAGAGAAAATCCTATTGATAATTATCCATTCAGATAAAGTGGGTTTTATTAAGGGGAGGTCCTCTTCTGACAATGTTAGACGGTTACTTCACTTGATGTGGTTAAGTCATAATAATGATACACTGACTGCTGCCTCCTCACTCGATGCTGAGAAGGCATTTGATAGGGTTGAGTGGAGTTTTTTTATTCAGTGTCTTAGAAAAGGTTGGGTTTGGGAGGGGCTTTCTTTATTGGGTTAAGGTAATTTATGTGAAACCTAGTGCAGCCATTGTTACAAATGGTCTGATTTCCCCATTTTTAGGCTCTCTAGATGCACAAACAGGGGGTCCCCTTTTCTGTTTACATTATTTATTGAACTATTAGCAATAGCCGTAAGAAAAGAGATAAGACTTGAGGGAGTACAGGAGGAGAACATAAACTTTTTCTATATGCTGATAACATTCTTTGCCTAGTTTGAGATCCAGCATCCTCTAACCAGGCTCTTCTGGATATAACTGAAACATTTTCTCAGATTTCTGGCTACAAAGTCAATGGGCACAAATCTGAGGTTATGTCTATATCCAAGGTATGTCATCCAGCTATGGTTAGGGCTGGCCAATTTAGGTGGTATGAAGTATGTAGGGGTCAAATTGTGCACTGATATTGCGGATATAATACATATTAATATGACTAGTCTTCTTACAAAGATAAAGCACAGTCTACAATGGTGATTGCACCACAGTGCAACTACTTCAATCAATCAATCAATCAATTTTTATTTATATAGCGCCAAATCACAACAAAAGTCATCTCAGGGCACTTTTCACATAGAGCAGGTCTAGACCGTACTCTTTAATTTACAGAGACCCAACAATTCCCCCATGAGCAGCACTTGGCGACAGCGGGAAGGAAAAACTCCCCTTTAACGGGTAGAAACCTCAAGCAGACCCCGGCTCTTGGTGGGCGGCCATCTGCTTTGACCGGTTGGGTTGAGAGAGAGAAAGAGAGAGGGATTATTACTTATCAATAATGCTGCCTATAACAATACCTGGAGAATTTTTCAAACAATACAACCAAATTATAAAAGATTATTTATGGGAATGGGAAGAAACCAATGATTAATTTATAAAAACTTTATATTATAAGAAGTAAAGGTGGGCTTTCCCTGCCTAATGTAGAGCTGTACAGTATTGCAGCATTTGAGCTGGCAAGACACTGGATCATTGAGAGTAATCACCTAAGATGGATGGGAATAGAACAAAAGGTTACTTCCCCCTTCAGTCCAACTGAGGCTTTTTCACAAAATACCAAACCTCAGAATAAGCCTGGGAGTTGAGAGACCAATCCAATTTTACAACACTCAAAGAATGTCTGGACTAAACTTCACAAATTATTTAAAAAATCACAATATAAGCAGATATATTCTTCACCCTGGAATAACCCAGCAGTGGGGAAAAAGTAATTTATTGGGATTATTGGTTATCAAGTGGTATAAGAAATATTGCTGATCTGGTTACTGATAAACATTCAAATCTTATCAAGAACTCAGTTTGACCTAAAAGATGAAGCAGACATCTGGAGATATTTGCAAACAGGAAGTAGTTTGGGGAGTGTAGTAAAGCAATTAATATGGTACAGCTTTATTTTAAGTTACCAAAAAATAATTATTCAGCTTCCACCGTTTATAAGATGGCTGCTAATGCAATATATGGCAACTCTGAGAAACTTATAACTTAACCATATAAAAGCTTATATGGCAGAAGGATTTGATTTTGGACATTGATAAGGACTCTTGTGCAAAGATCATTTCCAGTGCAGGCTGGTTCACAAGAGAAGCTTGGAGACAAAATTTATACACTATAAGATACTTCATCAATATTATTTTACAGTTTGCCTGTTATGCCTGTCAGGCATGAGGACACTTTTAGCCATGCCCTCTAGTACTGTCCTTCTGGAGAGAGATAAACAAAACAATACAGGAGTGGCTAGGTGTACCTATGCCTGAATCAATTCATCTTTGCCTCTTGGGGGACAGGTCGTGTTTACCCTTAACAGGGTTTATCTCAGCTGCTAGAGTAATCCTCTGTAACTGGAAAAGCCAAGTTAGAGCTGAGTACAGAGAGTAGGTTAAGTTAATGACAGAGAATTATAGCCAACCTGCATAACTGTAAAAAAAATCATATTTGCTTGTCCGGAATCAGTTTTTGTTTTTCATAAAAGGAGAAAACATGCCATAGGAGTCATTCATTACACTTCTGAGGAATTTATTTGCTTTTTGGATCTATGTCTCATGTTTAATTCATATTATGAATATTTCTTTTGTTTTTTTAATGAATTAACATATAGGTAGGAGTGGGCTCTTGTTTTGTTTTGGTTGTGCCACAGGGACTTTTCTTTTCTTTCCAGGTTTGATCTGTAGACTGCAGAGATGACGCTGTGCTGTTGTTTAGTCTGTGCTGTTTTGGTTTTTGTTTATTTGTGTATTTTTTGACTTTTGTACTTATTTGTATTAATATTCCTTAAAAAACTCAATAAAAACTTCAATTAAAAAAACATTGTTCTATTTTACCTTTTGGAATTACTGCAAGTCGTATTTCTCCTCCTCAGTCTGTCAGCTAATCACAGAGACCACACAGATATCAACCCTCCATTAATCTGGTGAGACAGTGAACACACCGTCACCTGTCGCATCCTCTACTTCCCGTCCTGTGTCTCCCGGAGCGGCTCTCTCTCTACCTTCGTGTGAGATGGTGTGATTGGAGACAGGTGTTCTGGAGTCAGAGCGGAGCCCCACCAGCTGCAACCCGATCCATAATCAAGACCTCTGCTTATACTCAGCCCTGCCAGATGGTAGCCTCTACATCAGTTAGTCTATGCTTCCAGCCTTTAGTTATCCTGTTGTTGCCTGTTATCTTTAGCCTGATGCTGTTTCTCCTGTCCCCTGTCATGTCAGCCCTGCTTCCCTACCCTGGACCTCTGCTCTATTCAGCTCTCTCAGATCCCACTCCAGACCTGCTGACCTCGGCCCCTAACTCCCCTTGCCCCCAGCCTCAGTTCCTGGTTCCCAGCTTCCAGCCTGAGCTTCCCCTGGCCTGCACCCATCTTCTCCATGCCTTTCAATAAACATCTTATTTACCTTATTCCTGTCTCCTCGTCTGAGTCTGCACTTGGGTTCACCTACTGAATCTCAAACTGTAATCCCTTATACTACTGTTACTGACAAAAGTAATGATATTACTGTGAAGCTGCAGCCAGGTGGAGACGCTGTATGAACCGGGGTTAATGTCCCACAGAGATAGATGGTGTCTTTCTGGATTATTAACCAAATGATCTTTAAATGTGAACTCACCCACATACGGACAGCTGTCAGGCTCCGCCCCCCCCAGTCACACAGATTAAAGAGCAGGAAACAGCTGACCGGGATGAAGTACAGGTCTGTCAAAACATAAAGTCGCACTGATATTATCCACAGCGGGCTGACCAATCACACGCAGCTACAGGTGGACTGTCTGTCATGTGATGGGCGGTGGACTCACCCCAGGAGCCTCTGTCAGCTATGGTGGATTTGGTGTCGGCAGTGATGGCGGGAAATGTGCCGATGGTGATGGTGAAGGTGAAGCAGACGGACAGAGCCAACAGCCAGACCTGAAGCACAACACAGGTTCAGGGATCACGTCCTTTATTTTTTATAAAATATAAAAAATGAATAAATAAATAAAGCTGAACATTCAGATCCAAGATTAACGTCACATATAAACTGTTTCCACTCAAACTCCTCAAACTCTTTATACAGAAACATTTTCAAACAAACAAACTGGTCCTTTTCACAAAATCACCATTGATTATTGATTGTTTTCTGGGGTCAATCATCATTGATGATCATGATTCTAATTCTCAGCAGTGATTATATTGATAAATCCTTGAAAATGGATTGATTTTCTTTGTCTGACCTTCTTAAAGATTTTCAGCATGGAGACGTTCTGACGATCATTCTGCTCATCTCTTCCCTCTGAAGAAGAAGAAGAGAAGAAGAAGAAGAGAAGAAGAAGAAGAGAAGAAGAAGAGGAAGAAGAAGAAGAAGAGAAGAAGAAGAAGAAGAGAAGAAGAAGAGAAGAAGAAGAGAAGAAGAAGAAGAGGAAGAAGAAGAGAAGAAGAAGAAGAAGAAGAAGAGAAGAAGAAGAGAAGAAGAAGAAGAGAAGAAGAAGAGGAAGAAGAAGAAGAAGAGAAGAAGAAGAAGAAGAGAAGAAGAAGAGAAGAAGAAGAGAAGAAGAAGAAGAAGAAGAAGAAGAGAAGAAGAAGAAGAAGAGAAGAAGAAGAAGAGGAAGAATAAGGTTCAGACAGTTTTAAGGAAGTCAAACGGTCTCAGTGTCTACTTTACAATCGGGCCGTTAAGAAATCCTTAAATGTTCAATAAAAGATCAATAATCTCTAAGATGAATAATTTGACTTCAGATGACAGAAACTGTGTAATGAAGTTATCACCAATTATTGGTGATCACGTGAGCTTCGAACTCAATCTGCAAACTAACCAAAACTGAGCTGAACTAAACCACACTAAAACTGAACTAAAACTAAACTAAACTAAATGAAACCTGAGCTGATCCTAAATACAGTTTTATTTATATAGGACCAAATCCCAACAACTCTTTAATCTACAGAGACCCAACATTCCTCCATGAGCAGCAGCAGGAAAAACTCCCCTTTAATGGGAAGAAACCTCAAGCAGAACTGGACTCTAGGTGGACGCCGTCTGCCTCGACCGGTTGGGTTGAGAGAGAAAGAAGGACGGAGACACAGAGAAGCAGAATAACAATAATAATAACAATAACAATGATAATAATAATAATAGAAATATGACTAATAATAATTATTATTATTATAGCAGGCATGGGCATCAGGCAGGACGCCCACACCTAACAGCAATTCTATGAAAAACAGACCGCCGGTATGGACCTATCCAGCCAACTCTCATCACTCTCAACAGTAAGACTCATACTTTCGTGAAAGCATCGGAGGTGATAAACTATAAAACTGAGATCAAGCCCAAGTTAGATGCTAGGCTCACGTCATTGACTGTCATCGCTGAGGACTAAGCTGTCACCTCTATGGAGGCCTACCAGCAATTACAATAACAGGTAATAGTTAGGCCCATATGGACTAAATAGCCTACATTTATATATATTTTTACATTTATTTTCTGTTAATTGGAAGACTGTGGACTTGTAAAAGGCCCTTAATCTTGGGCCTTTTACACACCAATCACACCATCTCACATAGGAATACCAATGGCTCCACATTTTAGATACCTCGGTAGAGATATATATTAATCTATTAACAAAATTGTATCAAAAAACTAAAAGAGGCTAAAGAAAGCAATATCTAATGAATGACATAGATGGTCATCACTATTAATTCCTCTTGCAACCCATATTTCTGTGGTAAAGCCTCATATACTACCAAAAGTAAATCTTTATGTAAGCATGATTCATTTGCCACCACCACTTGGATTTTGGGAGAGGATACAGGGTCAGGTTTTTAAATTTATATGGCAGGACCAACATTCAAGAATTAGTAACTCTACTATCCAAAACAATAGAAGGGCAGGATGTTGATCTATTCCCAATTTTGTAATGTATTATTTTCTTCTTTCAAAGATGTTCTCTTTTCCGGTCTGTCTCATTGTCATACTATATCATACTAAAATTTTGACCAATCTTTGCTCACTCAATATATGTTTGGAAGCACATCACTAGAATAGGACAATGGGACACAAAATGGCAATTTAATACCTATCTTTAGGAACAACCTATTACTTTTAAGTGGTAAACTGTCCACATTCCCCCACTGACAAAAACAGGGAAACACTGTCCAATATTTATAATGAAGGTGGCCTCAGATCCTTTCAAGAGCTCAAACAAACCTTTAACTTTCCTGGCACTTCATATTCTTTTACTTACATTTGCGCACTGCAATGCGCACTTATGGTGTCCCAATCAACCTTTGTCTACTCATCCTTTATGCATGTATTGAGCTGCACAAATGTTAAAAGTGGTTTTGTTTCTTGTCTATACAATAAGTTGCAAAAAAAGTCAAATGGACCCTTTGGCAATGTCACTGTTTGGAAGTTTTATTTAAAAGATTTTGACTTAAGTATGAATTGGCAGAGAGTGTGGCCCAATATCCCTTTAACTTCCTGAATCATAATCATCAATTAACTCATTATAAATTAATCCAAAGATTTTATTTATCTCCTAGGAAATGCTGCCAAATTTGGATTTCCCAAAGTCCTCCATGTTTATTATGTCCCCAAAAAGTAATTATGCACATATATGCCTTGAGATGACTTCTGTTGTGATATGGCGCTATATAAATAAAAATTGATTGATTGATTGATTGATATGCATATGATGTGGGCCCGAGGGTCCATTTCTTTTGGGTCAATGTGACCATTATCCTTTCTGACATAATTGAGATGAAAATACCCTGTTTGCCACACATTTTATTGTTGAACGATTTGCAGGTTTAACAGCTGCAAAGAAATTGTTGGTAATGAGATGGAAACCTCCCCATAAGCTCAGTATATATCAGTGGAAACTATTATTTTAAGACTAACTAACATTAAAAGCTTCCAGCGCTTGAGCACAAAGAGCCAAGATAGAAAACATAAACATTTTTTAGATTGTGGCTCAGAAGGTCAAATTGTTACTCGAGCTAGAATGCGTGCAGGGTCTGTGATCGATCCTCTGGTACCAGTCATTCCAACTAACTTTAAGCATTTACCTGTACACTTATCAATAGATTTTTCACATTTCCGATTTTTTCACATTTCCGATTTTTTCACATTTCCGATTCATTATTGATTCAATAGGCATGACAAAGTTCATAAGATGCTCCTTTTGATGTGCATTATTTATTTTTAGAGGGGAATATCAATAAACATTAGTGAGAACCCATGTGGTAGATATAAGAGTGTGAAAAAAGATTTTTTTCTCTGTTTTGTTTTGTTTCTTCTTTTGTATTTTTTTAGGTTAGCAGCAGCCATATAAACACAGGGTTAAAGGTCAGGTGGAAAATGACATACAGACAGCATGAGTAAGTATACTGTATATTCCACACTGTATACTTACTCAGTAAGCTGCATACTGGGAGCGCAGTGTTCTAGTGGGATAATACGGTACTATGAGCTCTTCAAGATATGATGGTGCCTGACCATTAAGGGCTTTGTAAGTTAGGAGAAGGATTTTAAATTCTATTCTAGATTTTACAGGAAGCCAATGCAGTGAAGCTAAAATGGGAGAAATGTGGTCTCTTTTTCTAGTTTTAGTCAGAACACGTGCAGCTGCATTCTGGACCAGCTGGAGAGTCTTTAGAGACTTGTTAGGGCAGCCTGATAATAAGGAATTACAATAATCCAGCCTAGAAGTAACAAATGCGTGGACTAGTTTTTCTGCATCTTTTAGGGACAGGATGTGCCTGATTTTTGTGATATTACGTAAGTGAAAAAAGGCAGTTCTTGAAAAGTATTTTATGTGGGAGTTATATCATATATCATTATATATATCATTAGATAATGTGTTTCTAAGGTGTTTAGGGCCAAGCACAATAACTTCAGTTTGGAGTTTGTTTAACTGATTGGTTTCATCAGACTTCATTGATAAATATAATTGGGTATCATCTGCATAACAATCAAAATTTATGGAGTGTTTCCTGATAATATTACCTAAAGGAAGCATATACAAGGTGAATAGAATTGGTCCAAGTCCAGAATCTTGTGGAACTCCGTGTCTAACTTTTGCCTTCATGGAGGATTCATCATTAACATGTACAAACTGAAATCGGTCTGATAAATAGGACTTAAACCAGCTTAATGCAGTTCCTTTAATGCCAATTAAATGTTCCAGTCTCTGTAATAGGATGTGATGATCAATTGTGTTACTAAGATCTGACAAGACAAGTATAGAGACAAATCCTTTGTCTGATGCAGTTAGGAGGTCATTTGTGACTTTCACCAGTGCTGTCTCTGTGCTATGATGCCTCTAAATCCTGACTGAAAATCCTCAAATAAACTATTGTTATGTAGAAAGTCACATAACTGATTAGAGACTGCTTTCTCAACGATCTTAGAGAGAAATGGAAGGTTAGATATAGGTCTATAATTGGCTAAAACACCTGAATCAAGAGTAGGCTTCTTAAGAAGAGGTTTAATTACAGCTACTTTAAAGTAAGTAAGTTTAATATATGTCAGGATTTACTGCTGTTTCTAAGGTTCCTGTGTTTGGGGAGAGAACGGTGCCTGTTGAGGGCAGGAGGTGGTTAATTTTGTCTCTAATAGTTAGAATTTTATCATTAAAGAAGCTCATAAAGTCGTTACTACTGAGAGCTATAGGAATACATGGATCAGTAGAGTTATGACTCTTTGTCAGCCAAAGTGCTGAAAAGGAACCTAGGGCAGTTTTTATTCTCTTCTATTAATGCTGAGTAACAGGCGGCTCTGGCATTACAGAGGGCCTTCCTATATGTTTTAACACTATCTTGCCAGACTAAGTGAGACTCTTCTACTTTGGTGGAACGCCAAATCCTTTCATATTTTCATGATGTTTGCTTTAATTTGCGGGTTTGGGAGTTAAACCATGGAGCTAACCTCTTATGTTTTATTATCTTCTTTTTTAAGGGGGTGATGGAGTCGAGTGTTATTCGTAATGAGCCTGCAGCTCTATCAACAAGATTATCAGTTTGGGAGGAACTAAAGTTAACATAAGAGTTCTCTGTAGTATTGAGACATGGCAGTGACTTCAGTACTGATGGAACTGCTTCCTTAAATTTATCTACAACACTATCAGAGAGACATCTAGTGAGGACATTTTTGTCTAATGATGTGTAATCCAGTAATAGGAATTCAAAAGTTATTAAGTAATGATCTGATAAAATAGGATTTTGTGGAAAAACTATTAAATGTTCAATTTCGATGCCATAAGTCAGAACAAGGTGGAGGGTGTGGTTAAGACAGTGAGTGGGATTATTTACACACTGAGAGAAGCCAGTTGAGTCTAATAATGAGATAAATGCAGTACTGAGACTGTCACTATCAACGTCCACATGAATATTAAATCACCTACTATAATTACTTTATCTGTACTAAGGACTAAGTTTGATAAAAACTCTGAGAATTCAGATCAGAGTTCAGAGTACGGACCAGGAGGACGGTTCACTAGAACACATAGAACTGGCTGTAAAGTTTTCCAGGTTGGCTGAGAGACTAAGAACAAGACTTTCTAATGAGTTATAATGAAGTTCAGGTCTAGAGTTGATAATGAGGCTGCGACTCCTCCTCCTCGGCCAGTGTCTGGAGGAATGTGAGTATTAATATGACTGGGAGGACTGGATTCATTTAGGCTGACATGTTCTTCATGACACAGCCAGGACAATCAATCAATATGATGATCTGAGATTAAATCGTTTATTAATACAGCTTCAGATGACAGAGATCTAATGTTCAAGAGTCCACATTTAATTCTCTTAAAGAGACACAGTCTCTATGTGGTTTTGGGGACAGACACAGTCTCTATGTGGTTTTGGGGACAGACACAGTCTCTATGTGGTTTTGGGGGACAGACACAGTCTCTATGTGGTTTTGGGGACAGACACAGTCTCTATGTGGTTTTGGGGGACAGACACAGTCTCTATGTGATTTTGGGGACAGACGCAGTCTCTATGTGGTTTTGGGGACAGACACAGTCTCTATGTGGTTTTGGGGACAGACACAGTCTCTATGTGGTTTTGGGGGACAGACGTGGTCTCTATGTGGTTTTGGGGACAGACACAGTCTCTATGTGGTTTTGGGCACAGACACAGTCTCTATGTGGTTTTGGGCACAGACACAGTCTCTATGTGGTTTTGGGGACAGACGTGGTCTCTATGTGGTTTTGGGGACAGACGTGGTCTCTATGTGGTTTTGGGGACAGACACAGTCTATGTGGTTTTGGGGACAGACGTGGTCTCTATGTGGTTTTGGGGACAGACACAGTCTCTATGTGGTTTTGGGGACAGACGTGGTCTCTATGTGGTTTTGGGGACAGACACAGTCTCTATGTGGTTTTGGGGACAGACGCAGTCTCTATGTGGTTTTGGGGACAGACACGGTCTCTATGTGATTTTGGGGACAGATGCGGTCTCTATGTGGTTTTGGGGACAGACACAGTCTCTATGTGGTTTTGGGGACAGATGCGGTCTCTATGTGGTTTTGGGGGACAGACGTGGTCTCTATGTGGTTTTGGGGACAGATGCGGTCTCTATGTGGTTTTGGGGACAGACGTGGTCTCTATGTGGTTTTGGGGACAGACGCAGTCTCTATGTGGTTTTGGGGGACAGACACAGTCTCTATGTGGTTTTGGGGACAGACAGTCTCTAGGTGGTTTTGGGGACAGACGTGGTCTCTATGTGGTTTTGGGGACAGATGCGGTCTCTATGTGGTTTTGGGGACAGACACAGTCTCTATGTGGTTTTGGGGACAGACGTGGTCTCTATGTGGTTTTGGGGACAGACACAGTCTCTATGTGGTTTTGGGGACAGACACAGTCTCTATGTGGTTTTGGGAACAGACACAGTCTCTATGTGGTTTTGGGGACAGACACAGTCTCTATGTGGTTTTGGGAACAGACACAGTCTCTATGTGGTTTTGGGGACAGACGTGGTCTCTGTGGTTTTGGGGACAGACACAGTCTCTATGTGGTTTTGGGAACAGACACAGTCTCTATGTGGTTTTGGGGGACAGACGTGGTCTCTATGTGGTTTTGGGGACAGACGCAGTCTCTATGTGGTTTTGGGGACAGACACAGTCTCTATGTGGTTTGGGGGACAGATGCGGTCTCTATGTGGTTTGGGGGACAGATGTGGTCTCTATGTGGTTTTGGGGACAGACACGGTCTCTATGTGGTTTTGGGGGTCAGACACAGTCTCTATGTGGTTTTGGGGGACAGACACAGTCTCTATGTGGTTTTGGGGACAGATGCGGTCTCTATGTGGTTTTGGGGACAGACGTGGTCTCTATGTGGTTTTGGGGACAGACGCAGTCTCTATGTGGTTTTGGGGACAGACACAGTCTCTAGGTGGTTTTGGGGACAGACGTGGTCTCTATGTGGTTTTGGGGACAGACGTGGTCTCTATGTGGTTTTGGGGACAGACACAGAGTCTATGTGGTTTTGGGGACAGACGTGGTCTCTATGTGGTTTTGGGGACAGACACAGTCTCTATGTGGTTTTGGGGGACAGACGTGGTCTCTGTGGTTTTGGGGACAGACACAGTCTCTATGTGGTTTTGGGGACAGATGTGGTCTCTATGTGGTTTTGGGGACAGACACGGTCTCTATGTGGTTTTGGGGGTCAGACACAGTCTCTATGTGATTTTGGGGGACAGATGTGGTCTCTATGTGGTTTTGGGGACAGACACGGTCTCTATGTGGTTTTGGGGGTCAGACACAGTCTCTATGTGGTTTTGGGGGACAGACACAGTCTCTATGTGGTTTTGGGGACAGATGCGGTCTCTATGTGGTTTTGGGGACAGACGTGGTCTCTATGTGGTTTTGGGGACAGACGCAGTCTCTATGTGGTTTTGGGGACAGACACAGTCTTTAGGTGGTTTTGGGGACAGACGTGGTCTCTATGTGGTTTTGGGGACAGATGCGGTCTCTATGTGGTTTTGGGGACAGACACAGTCTCTATGTGGTTTTGGGGACAGACGTGGTCTCTATGTGGTTTTGGGGACAGACACAGTCTCTATGTGGTTTTGGGGGACAGACGTGGTCTCTGTGGTTTTGGGGACAGACACAGTCTCTATGTGGTTTTGGGGACAGACGTGGTCTCTATGTGGTTTTGGGAACAGACACAGTCTCTATGTGGTTTTGGGGACAGACGTGGTCTCTGTGGTTTTGGGGACAGACACAGTCTCTATGTGGTTTTGGGGACAGACGTGGTCTCTATGTGGTTTTGGGGACAGACGTGGTCTCTATGTGGTTTTGGGGACAGACACAGTCTCTATGTGGTTTTGGGGACAGACACAGTCTCTATGTGGTTTTGGGAACAGACACAGTCTCTATGTGGTTTTGGGGACAGACGTGGTCTCTGTGGTTTTGGGGACAGACACAGTCTCTATGTGGTTTTGGGAACAGACACAGTCTCTATGTGGTTTTGGGGGACAGACGTGGTCTCTATGTGGTTTTGGGGACAGACGTGGTCTCTATGTGGTTTTGGGGACAGACACAGTCTCTATGTGGTTTGGGGGACAGATGCGGTCTCTATGTGGCTTTGGGGACAGACACAGTCTCTATGTGGTTTGGGGGACAGATGTGGTCTCTATGTGGTTTTGGGGACAGACACGGTCTCTATGTGGTTTTGGGGGTCAGACACAGTCTCTATGTGGTTTCGGGGACAGACACAGTCTCTATGTGGTTTTGGGGACAGACACAGTCTCTATGTGGTTTGGGGGACAGATGCGGTCTCTATGTGGCTTTGGGGACAGACACGGTCTCTATGTGGTTTTGGGGGTCAGACACAGTCTCTATGTGGTTTCGGGGACAGACACAGTCTCTATGTGGTTTCGGGGACAGACACAGTCTCTATGTGGTTTTGGGGACAGACGTGGTCTCTATGTGGTTTTGGGGACAGACACAGTCTCTATGTGGTTTTGGGGACAGATGTGGTCTCTATGTGGTTTTGGGGACAGACACGGTCTCTATGTGGTTTTGGGGACAGACGTGGTCTCTATGTGGTTTTGGGTGGGTAACTGCTCTAATGGAGGTGCAGAGAAGTGTGTAGGACTGCAGCTCTGCTTCCTGGTCTCAGCTCTGGGTTGTCATGGTTTTGGTCTACTAATAAACTCAGCCATATTTCTAGATATGAGAGCAGCTCCATCCAGAGTGGGATGTATGCCGTCTCTCCTAACCAGACCAGGTCTTCACCAGAAAGTCTGCCAGTTATCTATGAAGCCCACATCGTTTGCTGGACGCCACCTCGACAGCCAGCGGTTGAATGATGACATGCGGCTGTACATGACATCACTGGTCAGATCAGGCAGCGGTCCAGAGGAAACTACAGAGTCCCACATTGTTTCAAAGCATGTTTAGCAGATCACCAAGAGTGACTACAGAGGAGGTGTTCAGGTACATTGTTGAGTGTAGGCCAACTGTGTTTTGGAAGCACTCAGAGCCCAATACACAATGACTGTAGTTACACATGTGGTAATTGTGAAGCACCACTACAGACAAATCTTCAAACATACCCACTCAAATCTGAACTGAAGGCACAGAAAATATGAATGATATAAGAGCCCAGTATGATCGATTCACTCTATTTTAGGATGCACATTATTTTATTTTTAAATGCAGCCCTTATTTTACTTGAATAGATAAAAGAACATGTATTTCTTAATGGAATACTTATTATTTTAAACTTTTGTATATAATATAATGTTAGTTTCTTTCATGTTGGTGTATATACTCATTCACACCTCACATCAACTGTATTCATTTTTTTATGCATTGAAGTAGGAAGCCAAACAATCACGGGCACTGCACTAGTCCTGAACTAAACTAAACTAAACTAAACTAAAGTTAAACTAAACTAGACTAAACTAAACTAAACTAAACTAAAGTTAAACTAAACTAGACTAAACTAAACTAAACTAAAGTTAAACTAAACTAGACTAGACTAAACTAAACTAAACTAAACTAAAGTTAAACTAAAGTTAAACTAAACTAAACTAAACTAAACTAAACTAAAGTTAAACTAAACTAAACTAAACTGAACTGAACTAAACTAAACTAAAGTTAAACTAAACTAAACTTAACTAAACTAAACTAAACTGAACTGAACTAAACTAAACTAAAGTTAAACTAAACTAAACTAAACTGAACTAAACTAAACTAAACTAAAGTTAAACTAAACTAAACTAAACTGAACTGAACTGAACTGAACTGAACTAAACTAAACTAAACTAAACTAAAGTTAAACTAAACTAAACTAAACTGAACTGAACTGAACTGAACTAAACTAAACTAAAGTTAAACTAAACTAAACTAAACTAAACTAAACTAAACTGAACTGAACTAAACTAAACTAAAGTTAAACTAAACTAAACTAAACTAAACTGAACTAAAATAAACTAAACTAAAGTTAAACTAAACTAAACTGAACTAAACTAAACTAAAGTTAAACTAAACTAAACTAAACTAAACTAAACTAAACTAAACTAAACTAAACTAAAGTTAAACTAAACTAAACTAAACTGAACTGAACTAAACTAAATTGAACTAAACTAAACTAAACTAAACTAAACTAAACTAAAGTTAAACTAAACTAAACTAAACTAAACTAAACTAAAGTTAAACTAAACTAAACTAAACTAAACTGAACTGAACTGAACTGAACTAAACTAAACTAAACTAAACTAAAGTTAAACTAAACTAAACTAAACTAAACTAAACTAAACTAAACTAAAGTTAAACTAAACTAAACTAAACTAAACTAAACTAAAGTTAAACTAAACTAAACTAAACTAAACTGAACTGAACTGAACTAAACTAAACTGAACTGAACTAAACTAAACTAAACTGAACTAAACTAAAGTTAAACTAAACTAAACTGAACTGAACTGAACTGAACTAAACTAAATTGAACTAAACTAAAGTTAAACTAAACTAAACTGAACTGAACTGAACTGAACTAAACTAAACTAAACTAAACTGAACTGAACTGAACTGAACTAAACTAAACTAAATTGAACTAAACTAAAGTTAAACTAAACTAAACTGAACTGAACTGAACTAAACTAAAGTTAAACTAAACTAAAGTTAAACTAAACTGAACTAAACTAAAGTTAAACTAAACTAAACTGAACTGAACTAAACTAAACTAAACTGAACTAAACTAAAGTTAAACTAAACTAAACTAAACTGAACTGAACTGAACTAAACTAAACTAAACTAAACTGAACTGAACTGAACTGAACTAAACTAAACTGAACTGAACTAAACTAAACTAAACTGAACTAAACTAAAGTTAAACTAAACTAAACTAAACTGAACTGAACTGAACTAAACTAAACTAAACTAAACTAAACTGAACTGAACTGAACTAAACTAAACTGAACTGAACTAAACTAAACTAAATTGAACTAAACTAAAGTTAAACTAAACTAAACTGAACTGAACTGAACTGAACTAAACTAAACTAAACTAAACTAAACTAAACTGAACTGAACTGAACTGAACTAAACTAAACTAAATTGAACTAAACTAAAGTTAAACTAAACTAAACTGAACTGAACTGAACTAAACTAAAGTTAAACTAAACTAAAGTTAAACTAAACTGAACTAAACTAAAGTTAAACTAAACTAAACTGAACTGAACTAAACTAAACTAAACTGAACTAAACTAAAGTTAAACTAAACTAAACTAAACTGAACTGAACTGAACTAAACTAAACTAAACTAAACTAAACTAAACTAAACTAAAGTTAAACTAAACTAAACTAAACTGAACTGAACTGAACTGAACTAAACTAAACTGAACTAAACTAAAGTTAAACTAAACTGAACTAAACTAAACTAAACTAAACTAAACTAAAGTTAAACTAAACTAAACTAAACTAAACTAAACTGAACTAAACTAAAGTTAAACTAAACTGAACTGAACTAAACTAAACTAAACTAAAGTTAAACTAAACTGAACTAAACTAAACTAAACTAAACTAAAGTTAAACTAAACTAAACTAAACTAAACTAAACTAAACTAAACTAAACTGAACTAAACTAAAGTTAAACTAAACTGAACTGAACTAAACTAAACTAAACTAAACTAAAGTTAAACTAAACTAAACTAAACTAAACTGAACTAAACTAAAGTTAAACTTAGGTTTTCCTGTAGTCTGTGTTGTGGATCAGAGTGTGGATGTGTTTATTTTGTACCTTTGTTCTTCAGATTTAAAGAGTTCTTCTCGTCTGATCTCTGTTTACTGTTTCTCTCCTGGTAAAACTGGAAAAATTCCTAAAAACAGACATGAAATATCAAATATTTCAGCCAACGAAATCTGATTGAATGATAACCAGAGTAAAATAAACAGGTGTTTTACATGTGTGTGTCAGGTGTTTTACATGTGTGCCAGGTGTGTGTCAGGTGTTTTACATGTGTATGTCAGGTGTGTTACAGGTGTTTTACACGTGTGTGTCAGGTGTGTTACAGGTGTTTTACACGTGTATGTCAGGTGTTTTACATGTGTCAGGTGTTTTACATGTGTGTCAGGTGTTTTACATGTGTGTGTCAGGTGTTTTACATGTGTGTCAGGTGTTTTACATGTGTGTGTCAGGTGTGTGTCAGGTGTTTTACACGTGTGTGTCAGGTGTTTTACACGTGTGTGTCAGGTGTTTTACATGTGTCTGTCAGGTGTTTTACACGTGTGTGTCAGGTGTTTTACATGTGTCTGTCAGGTGTGTTACAGGTGTTTTACATGTGCATGTCAGGTGTTTTACATGTGTGTGTCAGGTGTTTTACACATGTGTGTCAGGTGTTTTACACGTGTGTGTCAGGTGTTTTACACGTGTGTGTCAGGTGTTTTACATGTGTCTGTCAGGTGTTTTACACGTGTGTGTCAGGTGTTTTACATGTGTCTGTCAGGTGTGTTACAGGTGTTTTACATGTGCATGTCAGGTGTTTTACATGTGTGTGTCAGGTGTTTTACATGTGTGTGTCAGGTGTTTTACACGTGTGTGTCAGGTGTTTTACACGTGTGTGTCAGGTGTTTTACACATGTGTGTCAGGTGTTTTACACGTGTGTGTCAGGTGTTTTACATGTGTGTCAGGTGTTTTACATGTGTGTGTCAGGTGTGTGTCAGGTGTTTTACACGTGTGTGTCAGGTGTTTTACACGTGTGTGTCAGGTGTTTTACATGTGTCTGTCAGGTGTTTTACACGTGTGTGTCAGGTGTTTTACATGTGTCTGTCAGGTGTGTTACAGGTGTTTTACATGTGCATGTCAGGTGTTTTACACGTGTGTGTCAGGTGTTTTACACGTGTGTGTCAGGTGTTTTACATGTGTCTGTCAGGTGTTTTACACATGTGTGTCAGGTGTTTTACATGTGTCTGTCAGGTGTGTTACAGGTGTTTTACATGTGCATGTCAGGTGTTTTACACGTGTGTGTCAGGTGTTTTACACGTGTGTGTCAGGTGTTTTACACGTGTGTGTCAGGTGTTTTACATGTGTCTGTCAGGTGTTTTACACGTGTGTGTCAGGTGTTTTACATGTGTCTGTCAGGTGTGTTACAGGTGTTTTACATGTGCATGTCAGGTGTTTTACACGTGTGTGTCAGGTGTTTTACACGTGTGTGTCAGGTGTTTTACATGTGTCTGTCAGGTGTGTTATAGGTGTTTGTTACAAGAGTGTGTCAGTTGTGTGTCACGTGTGTTAAAGATGTGTTAAAGGTGTGTTACAGATGTTTTACATATGTATGCCAGGTGTGTATCAAGTGTGTATTACGGGTGTGTGTGTCAGGTGTGTGTTACAGGTGTGTGTGTCAGTTGTGTGTCATGTCTGTTATAGACGTGTTACAGTAAAGTGTGTGTGTATGTTACAAGTGTGTGTGTCAGGTGTGTGTTACAGGTGTGTGTCAGGTGTAGAGCTGTGAGTGTTACCAGTTTAGGAAGCATGATGTAGGAGAGGATGGACAGAAAAATAACAGCACAGGCTGTGATGAAATAACCAAATGCAGCATCCTGCAGCTCTGAACCACCTGGAGGTGAAAAGGACAAAAAGATGGAATGAGGACGAAATAATAATTTTCATGTTCAGTTTTTGACTCTAACAGTAGAAAACATGTTTACATCATCAGTTTGACACCCAGCAGTAATAAGGTCAGAGGTTTTGAAGTGACAGTAGAGCACAGATGGACAGATTATTAAATCTCTAATGAAAGACAGATTAGTATTTATTATTGTTAATGATCGGACTTGCGATGGCGCAGATCATGGCGAAGGCTGCAAACGTTCCACCGAGTCCCTGACCACTCATGATGGGAGTCGTGTATGAAGCCGGCAGCAAGCCAGCCATCCCAAAGAGACTGCCCTGCAGCACAGCCCCAAACGCTGCAACAAACAAACAAACAAACAAACTGGCCAAGGCTGTCTGAAATCACCGTCTGTACATAGTGAACTATATTCACGCTCTGTCATTTTATCTGCGTGTGTAAATGTGTCAACTGTAGAGCTTCACAACCACCGACAGAACAAAACAACTACAGTCCACTACTGTCTGCTAACAATCCCACCATGTAATGCTCCATGTTTTATAGATGTGAAAATGACGATGATTAGTGAGACTGAAATCTGGATTTGCAACTCA
The DNA here is from genome assembly GCF_963924715.1 of Thunnus thynnus. Classification (NCBI taxonomy): domain Eukaryota; kingdom Metazoa; phylum Chordata; class Actinopteri; order Scombriformes; family Scombridae; genus Thunnus; species Thunnus thynnus. The sequence goes on from NC_089519.1 coordinate 39,267,915, forward strand.
CAGTTGATGATGACGATCTTCACCATGGTGATGGAAAAGAAGGGCAGCGGCTGCAGGGGAACTTTGACGAGAATGGCGGTGACCATGAAGACGACCATGATGACCAGCAGACCACCCATCACACGCAGCCTCTGAGGAATCCTGTTAGGAAAAAGACGCTCTTTCAAAGGTGTGTGAAACCCCTGATATACAGCTCAGCCTCTGACACCTGTTTCAGATGTTATCAACCCATTAAATCAGTTGTTATCACTACCATTATAATGCTTCAGACAAGGCAGACTCTATATGCCAGTAGGTGCATATCAACCCATTGTAATAGGACCATGGTACATACCAGTAAGTGAATAGGACCATAATATGCTGCTATGTCATGTTATGCTACAAAATGATCATGTTTTATGGTGTGACAACACTGTAGTTAAAGTCTGGTAAGGTTTAGGCACAAAAACCAAACAGCACTTAAAAATGTAGTAAAAATTAAAATTGAAATGGGAAGCGAAGTGGTCTAAAACAGTCTCCAACAGTTGTCTCTAACTCTAACCCTAACCCTAACCCATATTGCCATATAACTAACTAACCTGCTAGCTTGGTTAGCATGGTGCATTTACAGTCTATGCTTAACTGTGATAATGCTAATGCTAATTTTTGGTAGCAAAAAACAGGCCTAAAACCAATAAAACAAAATATACCCAAAAAAACTGAACATCTGACTTTCAACCAAACACTAAACAAAACACAACAAATGCTGTTTTAGGCAACCAAATTGTTACAATTAAGTTTTATGAACTGAAAACACACTGAAATAGCGAGAGCAACACCTATACTGTGAATCTGGGGTTATACCATGGTTTGTTAAGTCCCAGTGGTAGCAACTTGTCAATCAGAAGGTAGCCACCCCCTAAAGCATACGCTGCTTCATCATCTATTTTATTCTAAATGGGACCATAATATACAAAATGAACATCATGCTGTGTTGAAAAAAACAAGCAATTGAGACCATAAACTCATTAGGAAAGTGTTTACTGAGGTAATAAATCAAGTAAGAAGTAGGGTCATTTTCTCATAGACTTCCATACAGTCTGATTTATTTTTGCAACCAGTTGAGTTGCCCCCTGTTGGCCATTAGAGAGAATGCAGGTTTAAGGCACTTCCACACTGGCTTCACTTTTCAGACCTGAAGCCGTGTATGTATTATAAGAGCTGGTTACCAGACCAAAAATGGCACCCATTCAATCCAATGAGAATTGTTTGGCTGGCATATATGTCAAATTTTTTTTCTAGCTTCTAGGTTTGCTTCGGTGTTGTGCGGCCCACTGAATATGCGCAATAGTGTTTCTCCAGCTGGCCCCGTCTGTAGGTTCCTGCTCAGCCCATAGACTTTACATTATGTTGATGTCATGGTTTTTTACTCACTTTTCTCAGCTTCAGGAAAGTTTTACAAATATAAAACCTCCATGAATCAAAAAGTCATAATAGAAAGAGTAATAATTGACCTTGTTTATAGTTCGACATGTCCTGTCAACAGTTTTACAGTTGTCTTTTTCTCAATAGTGGTCTAAGGGGAAAATGCTTTTTGGGTCGCAGGGGGATTTTTCACTGCAATACCGCGAGTGACCACTGGGAACAAACTGGCTGTGATGCTGAGTGGTGGCGCCCTATCCAGCTCTTATAATACATCCATGAGCTACCCACTTGTATACAGCTCAGCCTCTGATATACAACTGATATATGAACACTACTCTTTGTTGGTTCCAGCAGTGTTGGAGGACTTACAGTGAGTGCAGGAAGGAGTTGAGGCAGGTGAAGATGAGCAGCGGCAGCATGGCGCACAGCGTCATCACGTTGTTGAATTTGGCCTCCAGGAGGCTGCGCTGCTCACCTGCTGCCTCTGTCTCATTGGCTGAAGTACTGACCAATGAGGAGTCCTTCAGACGGCTGGTGAAGTACTAGAGAGAAAGACAGTGAGAAAATGAACACAAAAATAGACAAAGATATGTTTCTTTTTCTTCATGAATCTGCTTGTTAAAGAGTAACCATGCCAACATATTTATTCAAGAGAAGAATGGGTGGGACAACAACTGAAGGGAATGTGGCCTCGTGGCTACATAGTGTGTGATGTAGGGGTCAGGACACCAACTGACCACCACTCAGTGTAGCAAGAATAGATGTAGAGCTGGTAGTCAGAGCTAACCAGCCATGAGCAGCTGACTTTTCTGTGTCCACGAAAAGGAATAAATCTTTGGGTCATTTGTATAACCATGGACTGATTTCAAAGACCTTCTGCTCTGTTTCTGTATCACCTCAAATGTTTCTGATGCTTTAATAAGAACTTTAGGAGGTTTCCTTACTGGCAAGACCTTATTTATGCAGATAGTCACTGTGGTTCAGGGGCTGCAGTAATTCTAATTTGGGCAAGTAATTTTTTGTTTTTGCTCCAAAACAAGAGTGGAGTGGAAGAGGTTAAATTCTCTCTGTGTCAAAATAAATGCTCTGAGCAGAATACTGTATGTAGATGGAGGACAGATAGGAAATTATGTCACACCATGGTTGCAGTCATGAAGAAGTTCCAGGGTAGCAGCGTTCCTAAACCAAGCATGAAGAGGATCAGCCAGACGCCCCAATACCTGCAGGAAGTTATTTCAAAATAAAAGCAGATTACAGCGTGATACTGATAATAATAATGAGTGTCAGTGTGAGCAGATACATAAGAGTTAAACATGTTTATAATAATTGTAAAAGTAATGAAAGGATTGGCTTTTCATTTTAATAACTCTGTGTGCCTTTGAACAGACATGTTCTTTTGTTATTGTTGAGGCCCCAATGGCCTTCTCCATCCTGTTTCATGCCTAAGAACGCAATATTCTAGGTCTTAGTATAAGCAAGACATGTTAAGGGGACACCATATCTGGCTTGGGGCCCTTGGTTTCTTGAGTCTTTGGGAAATGTGACTCTTGTATAACATACATGTGCATGTCCATCCAATCACAGATAATTTCTCTGTTCCTTCTGCAACTATAATAGATTAGATTTGTTTGGTGAGACAAACTGATGAAAATGGGTCAATACTGAACTTCACAGTGTATTGATCTTTGTAATTCAATTAGAAAATATCAATTGATCAAATAATTCAGCAGAATGGCAGCAATGGATTGGATCACAGATTGTGTTTTTAATATTCAGACTTTAACTGGAAACTAAAACCACCAGAAAACATCTGTAACACCCAGCAGTATTGATTAGTGTATCTAAAGGATTCATCAATAACTGATCAGTACTGATTGTTTTTCATTAGAACACAAATTTTTTTTGACTCACTTGTCTCTTGGTGAGCTGACGGCCATTTTCCTGTGAAGAACTGATCAACTGATCAACCGAAGAACTGATGGATTGAAGAATTGATCACCTAATGGCCTGCAGACATGTAAAGCAGCTCAGTGAATGTCACAGACAGATAAAGACAGACAAGCTGATCTTCTTTCTGAGCTGCTGAAACAAACCTGACTGATCCATAAATGAATCAACCAATACATCCATTAATAAGGCAAGGCAAGTTTATTTGTATAGCACATTTCAACAACAAGGCAATTCAAGCTGCTTTAAATAGAGCATAAAAGGCATCAAGACAGAATATAAAAGCAGCACAAGTAAAAAAAGACATTTAAATATAATTAAAAAGTGTTGAATTTGGAAATAAAAAAGGCTAAAAAGGAATAAGACATAAAACAGAAGAAATAAAAGTTACAGTGCAGTCTAAAATATTAACCCTCAAATATGGTTTAATAAAAGGCAGCAGCAAACAGAAAAGTCTTCAGCTGTGTTTTAGGAGCTGAGAGTTGCAGCAGAGCTAAAATAAATCACACAGTTGTATGAATCAATAATCAAATGTTCATGTCTGATCAGTCAGAGGTTTGCAAAGGTTCGGCATTTTTACTTTCACTTTAATTTTTCAAACATTAAAGCTGGAGACGTGATCAATAAACATCAGAGTCACTGCATTAAAAACTGTTCAATATACAATATTATAGAACAGGTAGTTAAAATCTCGCAATCTTATTGGTTGATAGCCATGGTATAATGAGCATATACTACAATGTTTAATGTCCTTTTACATTTCTATTCTTAATTAAAGCTGCAAGCAGTGATGATCGGGCCCTCGGACCCTTGTGCATGTCGGGGCATGCTGCAGTCAAAGTGCTGTTATTGCATAGCAACATGATACAGCAGTACATTTACCAGAGGGCACCTGACATGGACATACATGTTCATGAATATTGAACATTATTGTATTGTACACAACTATCACTTCCTGTGTCCACTATGTGGCGCTAGAGAACACCCACTAATTACATGTCATGGTGCTGTATATCTTATGTAGATCACACCATGTAAATTTCATGTAAATCGGATGATGTTTGTCATATTAGACTGACTTCCTGTTGTCAGTAGGCGGCGCTATGACTATGATTTAATATTGACATGTAGATATGTTCAGGCCTGGACTCTTATCAAACATGAGAAATCTGAGACAGATTGGACAGAGTCCAGTGGAGTTACAACAACTTCTGTTTCATGGCAAAACATGCAAATTGACTGGCACGCCCTGCCAAGGGCGTTCCATGAAAACTCAAGGTTTTGAAAACTTTTCATTGCACAGGTCTTTAGATGACACCAACAAAATTTGAAGTCAATCTGGTTAATTCTCTAGGAAGAGATTGTTAAAGTAAAATGCCTGCAAATGGCAAAAACTGTCGAAAAATTGACTGACTTCCTGTTGGGCTTAGGGTATGGCTCCAAGAGGATTTTTTAAAAGTCTGGACGTGATACATATGCCTACCAAATTTTGTTCATCTACATTGAATTCAAAGGGAGGGTTTTGACTTTGAAATTTTGTAGAGGGCACAACTGATGGTTTGATGTAGTAGTTTGAACAAAGGTGCAAAATTTCATGAGTTTTCAATCACTTTAGCCCCTCAAAAATGTGATAAAATGTTGCTCACAATCTGTAAACAAACAGAGACGACACAGAGCTCCATAAGCCGCTGTCTCCGCAGCACCATAGTTTACTGTTTGTGGTTAAATGTGTTGAATTTCACTTCCTGTCTGTCACTCTGAAAAAAAAGGAACTGAAATTGTCAAGTCCACAAATTAACATTTCATAATAAAATACTTCAGACTCAAGACACATTTCAAAATAAAAGGATTTTGAAAGATGCTTCCTTCCAGGACACCAAAAGCTGCAGTACAGTACATACATATAATGTCTTTACCATGGCAACAACCCCCACAAGACAAGCCCCGCCCCCTGTTAGGCATTCAGGGACACTCTGAAATCTGAGAGGCAGAACAGGAACCTGCCGCTTCTGTTTGTGTGCAGACTTCGGAGTGTCCATGAACGCAGCATCCGCAGAAACACGTGTAATGTGACTGCATATGGAGAAGTGACTCTGAAACTGTCACATGTCTGTTTCTTCTGTATTCACAGTATTCAATCAGTTCAAACTGTTTGTCCCGCAGAACACCAACATGTCACATATCAACACATATCATCATATATATCAGAGCAAAGAAATCAAACTTACCTTCCCTAGCTCTGAGTGTTGTCTAGATGTTCTCTGAGTGTTGTCTAGATGTCTTCTGAATGTTGTCCAGATGTTCTCTGAATGTTGTCCAGATGTTCTCTGAAATTTGTCCAGATGTTCTCTGAATGTTGTCCAGATGTTCTCTGAATGTTGTCCAGATGTTCTCTGAATGTTGTCCAGATGTTCTCTGAAATTTGTCCAAATTGTTCCTGCTGGTTAAACTTCAACAACAATCAGATTCAGTCTTGTTTGTGAAAACTCAGTTTTACGGTTGAATGTTCTTCAGTTCTTCTGTTAAACGTTTTTCTGCTGAACATTCTTCATTTGTTCTTTTAAAAATTCTTCAGTTGGGTTAGTTGTGAGTCTTTCTGTCTTCTTAAAATCCTTTTCCTCTTGCATTGAGATTCCTCTTCGTGTGTCTCCCTGCTGCTGCAGTTTCAGCAGAATCTGTTCTTCCCTTTCAGCCTGCAGTGACCTTTGACCTTTGACCTCTGATAACAGTGAATGAAGTGCACTTTGTTCCTGTGTAAATGACAATGATGTGATAACAGCAGAGCAGAGTCTAGATAACCAACAGAAAACAAAGGATTGTATTGATGATATGAAATGATAGAGGCACAGGTCAAATTAATACAAAAACTCATCTAATGATAAAATAACCTCATAAACATTCTCCCCTCCACGTTATGACCAGATTCAACCCTACTTGGCTTTTTCACAGTTCCACATGGATTACCTATGAGCTACTGGTCCCATGATAATTAGGGGTAGAATAGATTATAGAATGAAGGTGAGGTTGGACTCAGGTATGGCGGTGGGGGGTTAAGGTTAGGTACTGTAGAGTAGGATGGTCGTGGTCATTGATGAGGGTCAGGTTAGAAAGGGACAGTACATGGATTTATGAACCATGGAGCCCCCCTGGAGGAAGCCCCTCAGGTCCCAGATATCCAGGTCACCACACAAAGGAATGCCCCCCACTGGGTAAGTCAAAATAGGTAAAAGTAAATAAAAGAATATTTGAAATAAATAAAGAATATAAAAATAAAAATAAATATAGAATCATTTGATAAGATATTATTAAATGTATTAAGATATTTCTGGACACTCCCCATATCAGTAAAAAGGAAAAAACCCGAATATATATATAAATGGTTAATAAAACCTTAAACTCCTGAAAAGTTGTAGCAAAAGTGCTACAAGATAAGTGCCTTAAAACATGCAAAGCAATACAATTTGGTAACACTCACTATAATAAACTAATACTATAATCTATTTATAAAACTGTATAATTAAAGTTATAACTTCTAAGCACTCATAAATGTTCATAATGATTTACAACAATAGGGTTAGGAAAGTTAGATAATAAGATAACCACAACCACAAAGGAAACATACACTGTGTGTGGAGGATTGTTATCTGCCTCTTGAAGATACCACAGTCTATGTCCATAAAATAACAAGTAAATATAGATAATAATAATAATGAATATTCATAATAAATAATCATAAATCTGATTCTCCCCCTCGGAGAGTCAGGGCATTCTTTTGGGTCCCTGGTTGAATCTGGTCAGCGACATGTTGGTTAAGACCCCACTAGTGCCACTGTCACAAGAGAATCACAGAAATTATTTTATACACACACAGTAAATATATATTTATTATATGAGAAAAAGAGGGAATGTGCTGGGACATGGACCCAAAGGGGCTTGCTGGTCTTGATTAAGACGAGGTCCTGGCTTGACTTGTCCCTGGGAGGTCTGCATTCCAGCAAGAAAGTACTTGATGTGTGGAAGCCTAGGCTCCTTAAGTGCATCAACCAACAAAGCAATGTAATAATAATGATAATTAGGGGTGCTGGAATACAAATACATTATTCAGCAAAGCATAAATAGTGCTTTTACGAATATTTGTTTCATACAAATATTTTAAAAATTATTTGTTTTCGGGAAGAAAAAAAAAGTCAAATACCAGTGCATGGGTCGGTTACATCGCTTTCTCAGTCTCTCTCCTCTACTCTGCTCTTATGTGTATCAGCAGGTCTCAATGAGGCGAGTCACATCCACCTGCTACATGACGCACATTTCCTAATTTGGACATCACTCTTGAAGTTCACCCTCCTGAGGAATCTATTGGAATGTTTGGAATGTTTGTGATGATGGCTTCCTGTAGGTCCTCCTCTATTGTCCATATGTGGGTTAGGATAGGGGAACTGAACCCCACCCCCAACTGAATGGGAAAAGGGAGATGGACGGTCCTTCCCCCGGAAGGCTCTTTGGGTTAGGGTTAGGGTTGTTGTTATAGACGTGCTCTCTGAGTACATCGCTTATTAAAAAATATTCAGTTTTAATGCTGTTACATACTCGTTGGTCACCTGTGATTGGCTTGCTCTGCTGTGACATCACATCATTTGAAATGGAGGGAGGCGCGAGCGATAAGAGAAGAAAAGTCTCATCAAGCTGACAGGAATACGACTTCCTGTCCAGTGAGTGGAGCATCAAAATAAAAAAGGCTTTTCTCTGATTGTGGAATAAAGAGTAAATGAAGGTGCACACGTCAATCAGTTAGCAGCTATTTATCTGTCTACATGATGTAATTTAACCACATGTGCAAACTAACACCAGGTCATATTTATAACGCAGCATCTTGTTATTATGAGAACATTTGTCAGAATATAAAATACTGAGTTTGTTTGTAGCAGAGGGCAGAAACTATAATCTGTGTTTTTATAATGAACCCTGAGCTGTTAAATTCTTTTATACAAATGAATAATGATTAAGTACAGGACATTTGTAACAAGCACAAATACAAATAAGATGGCATTAAGTAAATTATAAAACAGTGTGAAAACCATGTAAAGTTCACAGATGTCACAGATTTTAACAGCTTTCTGATGTTCAGCTACAAATGATCTGATGAAGATGTTGAATTGTTGAAGGTTCAGCTTTATTTCCATTAAACCAAACCAAATGTAGCTGAGACTCTCCCACACAGAGAAATGTGCACATCAAACACAAGTAATAAATTAGCATGAAATAGAAATAAGTCCAATAAAACACAAATAGAACAATGTAGCATGAGAAAGATGCTACACCTCATTAATAGCAGGAAGGAACACTGTAGTGTTCTGTTTTTAAACAGATCAGCTAGGAACAGAATACACATGAATGCTTAACTCAGTATACTACATTAGACCAGTATGCAAATGTAATGTATGTGTTTATATCAGAGGTGGAAGAAGAACCCAGATCCTTTACTGCAGTAAAGTTTTCAGACAGTGCAAGAAGGAGATAAACATCACTTCCTTTGTCCACTATTTTACCTGCTGTTGGGGCTGCTTCGCTGAGATTTCGTAGGGGGCGCTATTCAGCCAGTGTGCATCACTGATGGTTTGGTGCAGACTGGAGCATTTACAATGAAGTTATAGCAACTTCCTCTGTCATGGCGAAACATCAAATCTCAACAGTGTGAGGATGAGAGTTTTCTGCAGGGTGAGACATGTCTGTCTCGTTCACACCTGTGGCATCAAAATTATGCAAGTTTTGGGCCCATTCACTTGAATTTCAATTAGTAAATTGAAAACTCTTGATGAGTTTGTGTGTAAAACAAATTAATTTCCTAATTTTCATCAAGTCTATTTTTAGAAAAGTAAAGACTTTTAACCCACATGACCTGGTCAAAGTGTGATTGACATGTGTACTGTCAGGTGTGTAGAGACAATAAGTAACTGATACTCATATATTTGAATGGAGAGTGTGAGTGAACCGCTAGGTGCTCGGGCCCTAATAAAGGAAAAACTGCAGTACAGAGCTACACATTTTAGTTTTGATGGTATTTTTCTGCAGCACTTTATCAGTAAACTGTCACCCTCACTCCATTTATTCCCTTCCCCTCATAGGTCATCCCCACTACTGAATTATAAATATAAGACCTATAATTATTGTAAAATAAATGATAATAACACCAAACTTCATACAAAGTTTGTATATAATGTACTGTATGTATATAGACCTTTCTGCTGTATCCTACAAAAATGAGCTGCATTCAACCCCCACACCAGTGGCAGCTGGTGACTCAAAAAATTGGGGAGGACAGGAGGAAAACCAACAAACCACATCAAACTATATCGTTGTCCCACCTGATGAAATCGGAGGGGTGGGGGACAATTTTATATGCCAATAAAACAATTTGCTTTTAAAAACAAAAACCCTTGATTGGTGTAAAGGCTGCTTCTTTAAAGACATTTAGCATATAAATATTGTTTCTAAACAAAGAAGAGCTTATTTTAGCCGTGGACTGGTTCAGATGTGTGATTTTACCAACAAAGTGAAATTCAAATTTATAGTACTGTTCTATTGTGACAACAGATTTATGTTCTCATCAAAAACAGACAAGATATCACATGATTTACACGTGTTTCCTGTGTATTTTCTTAGTATACAGAATACAGAAATATATAAAGTAGCACAAAGCTTATAATGTGATACAGGAACAGATCAGTGCTGAATACTAGAAAGACTGAACACTAAAAACATTCACAGATCTAAAAGTGTAGGTTCACATCAGACAGTATTAATGCATGTATCAAATACATGACTTACACACTCTCATCTATATGCATCACATATAAAATATAGTCTACAAAGCTGACATGTTAACACTAGGGGTGCAACAGATCACAAAACTAACAGTTTGCATCGTATCAGATTTGAGTCACGGATCATTTTTTGGCTCAGCAAAAAAAAAAGGGGAGACAATAAAACTTTGTTTTCTATTTATTCTGTAACACTCTTACAGCACGAAACAGCAATGAACTTTTGCCCATGGTCTTAAATGAAAACATTCAAGACAAACAACATTTAAGATGTCCAATGCTTAAATAAAATAAAATAAAATATATGAAATATTCAATACTCAGTTATTGCAATATGAAGCATGATACCTTCCTCTTTTAAATACGGTAGTGAATGAAACAGTCTCTGTCCACATCATCAAAACTTAATGATAACTTAGAAACATGAACACACGTCTTGTCCTGCAGCTTGTTGAACGAGCCACCAAATAAACATTCACCACTAACGTCAGTTAGCAGCTAGATGCTAATTAGCTGCTCAGCTGCAGCACATCAAACAGCGTGTAAACACACCTACAGATGTCACTTCGGACTCATTAGATGCTGGTTGGATCGTTGCTCTTCAAAATTCCTGTTAGCGACACGCTGTCTGTCCATGACTTGTACTTACAGCAGTTTGTTTACTTTGTCTTAAATGAGACATTAAATTTTGCAATTAATCCAAAGTTCATATGCCTGCCGAACCGTGGGGGGCGATCCATATGGATCAAGGATCAACTACGATCAGTTACACCACTAGTTAACACTTGTTATTCTAGTTACTTTAAGCTTATTACTCAATATACGGCTCAGCTTAAAAACAAACTAAAGAAACTGTCAGAAGCAAGCAGCCAGACCTCCTGCACACTCATTCACTAATCACACAACATCAACAGGTGACTGAACAACCACTCCATTAAAAACGAAATCAATTCCACATGAATGAGTGAGTCCAGACAGCTCACTGTAACTTCAACAAGCAAACTACCCACAACACATTATATATATATATATCTGCTGCATTCTTGTTAAGGAGATCAATTCACATAACAGCCACACAGAAAGACATTTAACCATCAGAGATGAAATTAGCAACCAAAGAGACAGAGAGAGAGAAGCTGTATCTGACTCACATTATCTGATGTCTTCTTCTTTCTATCATGGAGATGAAGTATTCATGTCATAACATCCATTTGTGGCTGTTGGTCATCTTGTTTGTTAGTTAACAGAACTTTATGGCTGCTGCTTGACCAGTCTGATATCATTAGCAACAGTGACAAACAAGCTAACTCTCCTGGTTGTTTCTCCAGTTGCTTCTCTCTTCAGCCTCCCTGGCGGCATTCTGCTGCTGCTGCGCTGCACAGTCCAGATCATTTCTCCCGTTAGCTTAACAACAGTCCTTAACAGTCCTTCCATGGATGTATAAAGAGTCCTTCAGGCTGCTACACACACTTCCAGGTTTCCACAGGCAGTCCGTTCAGCTGCAGGACCAAGTCTCCCTGACAGAGACTGGACTGATGGGCTGGACCACCTGCAACAGACAACCAATCACAGCAGGCCGGTCACATAACAGGAAATGGAAATATGTTGGTTAAGATTCACATAAAGAGTTTCAGTTTTACAGAGAAAACACTGGTGACGAGCAACAATGATACGTGATACGATACAATAACGTACGATACAATACAATACGAAACAATAATATACAATACTATACAATAGGATATGATAAGATAACATGTCACCTTCAACTCAACCTCTCTAAGACCGAGCTTGAGCCTTACCATCCCAGCCAGTCCCTCCATACAACAAAACATCAGCATCCAGCTGGAATCAACCCAACTCATGTCCACAAAGTCTGCCTGTAACTTGGGTGTCATGATCGATGACCAACTAACCTTTAAGGTTCACGTGGCTTCAGTTGCTCAGTCGTGTTGGTTTGTCCTGTACAACATCAGGAAGATCAGACTCTACCTGTCTGAGCAGGCAGCACAACTCCTGCTACAGACTCTCGTAATATCACGCATTGACTACTGCAACTCCTTACTGGCAGGCCTCCTTGCATGTACGTTCAAACCTCTGCAGATGATCCAGAACGCAGCAGCACATCTGGTCTTCAATCAGCCCAAAACAGCACGTCACCCTGCTGTTCATATCCCTCCACTGGCTCCCAGTTGCTGCCCGCATCAAATTCAAAACCCTGACACTCGCTTACAAAACAGCAACTAAAACAGCTCCCGCCTACCTGAACTCCCTCATTCAGGTCTACACTCCCTCCTGCTCACTACACTCTGCCAATGAAAGGCGCCTGGTACCACAACAGGACCCTAAGTCACCAGCTAGACCCTTCTCTAGTTCCCCGGTGGTGGAACAAGTTACCAAACTCTGTTTGATCTGCAGAGTCTCTCTCAATCTTTAAGAGAAGACTAAAGACCCAGAAAACATCTCTGCACCTGACGAACTGAAGGTAGAGAAAAAACAAAAAGACAAAAATAAAAAAATAAATTAATAAATAAAGCTGCTTCTATGTACTCTGTGTTGCCTCTGTGCGCCGCCTGTTGGCATCTACGTCCTATCAGACTCAAATTTAAGCTTTACGTCACTTACTTGTGTTGTTGTCTCCCGACTGGATCCCTGTTGGTGTTGAATCAGTCTCAGATGTATGTTGCTTTGAATAAAAGCGTCTGCTAAGTGAAATTGTAAATTGTAATTGTAAGCTCAGAATCAAACCTCTTCATGTCCTGTTATAACTCTGAGACTCTGTCAGTTTGTTAGAGCAGCTGCTGACCTCTAATCTTTAATACACATAATGTTTAATCTCAGTTTAAATTCAAACAATCAGTATGAAGCTTTGGACATGAAGGATCAATGAATAATGATCTCTATCTCTCATGATGTGATTGGTCCACTGATGGAACATCATTCCTATAATATTGGAGATTATATGTTAATATTTCTGAGCGAGCTGTATGGAAGCCTATGGGGGACATGATCATGTAAACTTGAAAATGAAAATGTAATTCCATAATAGCATTATAATACTGTATGTATGTGTTATTTGAGTAAAAATTAAAATGAAAATGCAATAATACAATTTGCATTGTTATGTTGACATACTGGATGGACATATTAAAATTAAATAAAACTGTATTAAAATGAAAACGGAAAAGTCGTTTGACATTTAATTTTTCAAAGTTGTACTTGCTGTACTGTGGACAATATTCAAATGTTATTCAAATTTGAAAATTAAAAAGCAATATAAACAATGTAACCTGATTTTCCATTTATGCATCAATATTTACCTCACAATTAAAATTAAAATGCATTTTTCTTCAATTTGAAAATGAAAACAGCATTTGAACTTTCATCTTTAAAGACATAACCTGCTGTACGGTGGACAGTATTCAAATGCAGCAAGTGAAACAGCGCCCCCTGTCTGTTGCATTTATATTTACATGTCAACACGCTGTTATGGGGTCAAAATAAAAATGAAAATGTAATCTGTTGTCTCATCATGCAGGTCGTCAGTGAGGATGTCAGTCATTCTCTGCAGCGGGACTTCATGCACCTCGCTAAAGGGAAAACTAGCAGGTATTGTGATGATGTTTAAGGCAAAGTACTGTTTAAAAATGACATAATCTTCTTTGTCAGGTTCATCAGTGATGATAAATGATCTGAAGTCTATAGTTTTTGGATGAGGCTGCTGTTGACAGATTAGTGGATTTGATATATTAACAGAGGACTTGCGATCATTTTGCAGCCAATTCATGTTGAAGTTGGAAAAGTTTAGAGTTTGACAAATTACACGGGAGGCTGTTAAGTTTAATAAAATAGTTGGGAGATTGCTAAGCATACTGTAGGCAGACCACTGTGTCTGTGCTTATTTATAGACACAGCCGACGTATAACTGAACTGTTAATATTGTAGCTGTTGTTAGTAATGTTGAAGGATTAGGGTTTATATTAATCCTACAGGAGACACCTTATCAAGAAAAATGAAACTTGCAAATAAAAAAATGAAAGAATTTCAAGCCTTTTTATAACAAATTCTATTTCTACATTCTGTATTCTATATAAACCCTGTGCTTCAGAACAGGAAATCAATTGAGATGAAGGTACAAAGACTGTACATTCTGCTTTATGTGCATCTTTTTCTGAGGTTTGACTTAAACATTTAAAAAAACCACAAAACAAACAAAAGCTGAGTGACAAATGTTAAATGTGAGGAGAGAGACCTGGCCGACACCTCTAACAAAATAATACAAATGAACAAAGAGGACACAGAAAGTCAAACTGTCTCAAGTTGCTTTGGATGTTGTTGGCTGCAGAAGGAGAGAACGTCACTGTGTGAGAAGGTTTTGGTTGGTTTTCTCTTCACACTCTGCTGGTTAAGATGTTTCCTTCAGTCTGCTGCTGCAACTAAACACACTTTAAAGTCAAACTAACTGCTTTCAACAGAGCGTTTGGTGGAGGTTTGAAACCCTGATGTGAATCATTATCTGCTGCACGCTGACAGTAAATGAGAAGCCGAGCAGAAAGCTGATGTGATCTGATGTGTTCACTTTGTCTCCTGTTTGTTTCGCTCTGGATTCTCTCATGATGGACTCACCTGACATCAGTGACATCACACAGGTGTCATGTGTTGTATCAGCTGAGCTGGAAGTCAAACTGCAGCACCAACAGTTAGACATCAACACATCTGATTGTGTCCTTATAAGTGCAGTTTAACACTTTGTTTCTGTCTTTTTCTTTTATTGTCACAAATCAAACAATAATTGTATAATTTGATTTTCAGTGTAGAGAGAGAGAGGTGCACTAAACTGACCAGAATATCATGGAAATGCTAATTATATTTGGGGGTCTGACATTCAAAATAAAACAAAGTGTAAAAGTGTTAGATACATTAGAAACTGATTTATTAGCATGAAACTGTCACATACAATAAATGAGTGAACATTCAGCAGAAACACATGTGCTTTAAATTCTGTCAAACATCAGATTTTTTTCATAAAAACAGCAAAACAAAGATAAAACATTTGATTTCACTTGATAACTTTTTCTTTTACTCAGTTACTTTAACTCAAAAAGCAAATATTCTTAAAAGAAGCAATAACACATTTCAGCTGAATAAGTAGTTTAAAGTATATAAAAGTGAAGAAAAAAGATATAAACTCATCAAACAACTGGATGGATTTTTAAATGATTTGTTGACTCAACATTTATCCAGATGAGACCATAAAACTCTGGATTCATCAAAATATTTAAGTAAAAAACAGTTACAGCTGTTCACATGAGAGAAGTTAATGATGATAAAATATAACTATATACAGATAATTATGTTACAAATGGTCCAATCAGATCTCCTCTCTGCTCTTCTTCTACTGGTCTTAATAAAGGTCTCACTACTTCCTGTTGTGGCACTGAGCGTTGGTGCTGGATGTAAATCAGAAGCTGTGGAATCGACCAGTATGGACGTCATTCCTCGCCGTACTGGGCTGCAAAAACCTGGCTGAGACTGAGAGGAGAGATGAAACCAAAGATGATTTTCTTCTTCAGTGGTTTGTGGCTCCTTGGAGGTCCTACTCTGCTCCCTGAGCTCCTTCCTCTTCAGCCGGTTCTCCTTCAGCTCTGGAAACACCGAGGTTATAAGAATCCAGCTCAATGTTCTCCTGTGGGCCTGACTTCTGCCCCCTGCTGGCCTGGAGAGACATGACAACACAGATCTAAGTTACTGCATCACTCCTCTCTTCAGTTCAATATAAACAGGCTGAGTGCTTCATTTCAACCAGTCCTCTAAACAACAAACATGTGTTCAGTACCTTCAGGATGAAAACGACGACAGCGACGACCAACAGCAGAGTCACCGGCAGGACGACCGGTCTGATGATATGAACTGTTGGATCTGACGAGACACATTCAGTCATCACATTAGATCACATGACATCATGAGAACAACAGCTCCCATCAAACAGAAACTTTAGTGACGTTAAATCTCCTAAAATCACTGAAGTGTGAAGCAGCTTGTTGATTATAAGTTCATCTGATCTCCTCTGTATGCTGATGATGTTGGACAAAAACAACTCGTGTTTACAGCTGGTTTGAAAGAATGAATGAAAGTCTGCTGATTGTCTCCTTAAAGCTCCTGTCTGGTTGAAATGATTCAACTGATTGTTAACAATCAACATCTTTACATGCAGTTAAATCAAATGTGATCCTGGTGAAGCTCTGAGTTCTCCTGATGACATTCAGCTCATCATGTAAAGTCCTGTTTATTATCATTATAGTGCTTATCTGGCTTCACTGACTCGTTTGCTGTCTTTTACTTTTCACTACAACACAGTTGTTATGGTTCAATAACATTAAAGAAGCCGGGAAGGAAACAGTTTACAGTTCCTTCATCAGATTCTGCCTCAGCTCTCTGTAGGTCGCTGGGTCGGTCCTGCTGCCTGATGACTTTTTATCATGTTTTACAAACATGGAAACAAAGTCAGTGTGACGTCTCAGTTCCACTGAGCTTCACACTCTGCTTCAGCTTACCTGTGACAGTGAGAGACAGCAGACGGCTCTCAGAGGAGAAGTTATGAGCAAAAACATAGACGCCATAAACACAGCTGTAGTTTCCTTGGTGGGCGGGGTCTGCAGCAGGAAACAGGAAGTCAGCAGAGTGATTGACAGCCGGCTGGGTGTAGTTGTGTGCCGTGTTGGAGGAGGTGAAGGTGAGCTGGAAGGAGCCTCCTGGGTACTGAGGCTGGACGGAGCAGCTGATGGTGAAGTTGGAGCCCTGACGCACCTGAAACCCCTGCTGCTGGGCCTCGGAGACCCCGTCCATGGTAGAAGACACAGAGATGATTGGCTGAAGCAGCAGGTCTGTAAACACAGAGAGATGATGAATCCTTCTTCCTCTGTGAGAAGCTGAATGTTATTTTCTCCTCATTTCTTTGTTCAAATTAAGGCCTTTTCTTGCTACACACAGACTACTCATGTGTGTACGACCCCTGTGACCACTAGAGGGCCCCGTTGCACCAACATATTTCTTCTCTCCTCAAATATAAATTAACACCAAACGTCCTTTTGTGTTGATCTAAAACACAAACATTATTAAAGCTCACAATGGCTAAAATAAAATGTGTGTATAGATCAAAAAGGAGTTTTTAATCCGAGAGCCCTTTGTCTTACAAGCAGGGCTGTAGTGGAGGCTAAACGCACGTAAACGCCGTTTACCCACCTCTCAAATTCTGAAACAGTGTTTAAGCAAACTTTCCATCACTTTACAGCTGTTAGCTCAGACTGGCTTCCTACCACAGTTTCTGTTGGAGCTTCTAGGAGCGCTTGTTTTGTTTTCTGTTGGAACATTGTGTCCTTTTATGAGACACGGAGACGTCTGTTAGTGTTAACACGGACCAACAAACCACCACCCACTCCTGCTGCGCTGGTGTTAAAACAAACGAACCCTCCGTGCTGAAGCTAGCAGGCAGACTGGAGCCGCTTTCATGAGACAGACGAATGAATCAGAGCTCAGAGGATCATATATGACATTAACTGACATGTGCAGCATCAAATAATAATCTGTCAGACAAAAGACAACAAAGTAAGAAGCTAGAAAAACTCTTCAGTGAAGCAGAAGTTTTATAAATTGACATTAGTGTTGTTTAAGCGTCCAGTTTATCTGCTGCTGCTTTACATTACAGTAATGTTAATGTAGCTGATGGTTTGATAGCTTGACTGCTGATGTATTCACACTGTGTGTCGTTGGTCCACAATTACTGTAATTAACACCGTACAAGTTAAAGTTCTGCTTCATGTCAGACTCTTAAAAGGAAGCTTTTTACATTTCCAGACTGAGTGAAGGAATCAGGAGAGACGAGACAGAAGTGATGAAGAATCACAGGATGTAACGTTAATGGTGTTGAAAGAAAAACAAGGAGAAAGTAAAGAACTGACTGAAGAATTTTGTTTATTGCTGCTCATGAATTTATAGTTTATTCAAAACATTTTGTTCAAAATATTTTATTGTTTATATTTTGTTTTGATCTTGATGTTAATGCAGCTAAATTCCTTAAATGAAGTTTTTTCTGAGTAAAAAGTAGAATTTGTTGTCATATATATGCAGATGGAATATGATGCAGATTTGGTTTGAGTAGAAACGGCTTTGGTTGAAATAAATGAACGTTGATCAGTGAGAGGTGATCACACAACACAGAGAACTCCTACATTCATGTGTAATACAGAGGAGTCAGAGAGCAGAGGAGGAAACAGATTAACATCCTCAGCTGCCTTCAGATCAGACAGAAAACAGCTGATCAACATGTTAATAAGACATTCATACAACACTGCACGCACAATAGTTTCCATCAGAAACAAGTAGTGAACACAACACTGACATATCATCAGCTTTTAACTTGATATATTGAACTTGTTAGCAAACAGTTGCTTATTTGTTTAGGCAGCAAGCAACAAGTATATTAATTAGTAATGTAGTTGTTGCTTGTAAGGTGGATGTGACTGAGCTGCTCAGGAGAACTGCAGGGTGTGAGTGAACCACAGCAGGTTGCTTAAAGCTGCAGATTGTCTCAGTTTGAAGCAATGAGCCTCCAGGAACAAGCTAACTTCTCTACCCTTTAGGATGCCGTCGTCCTGGATAAGTTTACAGTTCAGTCCAATGGAAACCAGCGACCAGAGGAGGTCCGTCAGGACCTTCAGGACCTTCTCTGCAGGCCCGACCGTTTATGAGAGGTGTCATTATTAGTTCATAAAATATTACACATCAGTAATTATAAGGTTATTAAAACAATTTTATTTAATTAGTTATTAAAATAATTTATGTGATTTTTAAAAAATATTTTGTTTGATTTCAGTTACTATCATAACCATAAACCCAGTATCTGGAGCTAGAACTGGATGTGTCTGCCTCACGCAGGACTCACGCAGGACTTACGTAGGACTCACGTAGGGGTTGGGGTTAGGAAAATATGTGAAATAGATATACACTCAAATAGATATAAATTGATATATAAATATCAATTTATATCTATTTGAGTGTATATCAATTAAATTAATTTAATATGGCTATGGGGGGTGGAGCGAACCACACAGAGCCCAAGGAGGGGAGGCCACCATCACCCTCCCACACGACAGCTTTGTTAACTTTTAACCATATGGTATTGAGGAGGTTGATGATTTCCATAACTGCAATCATTGACCAGGTTTTTTCTCTGCTTCTCTGACATGAACTGATCAATGACCTATCACATGAAAAGTTACTCATTTTATTTACTCAAGTGATGTTGTCTACTTGTACTTTGCTTTGCTTTTTTTTCCCTGTTAATAAGCTACTGGATCATTTTACTTCTTCAGGCCTCAAAAGACTATATGAGAAGGTTGAGCTCCTCATAGCTCATAAACATACAACCTGCAATAAGGGGTCGGAAGGAGATATTAATTGCATTAACAAGCCCAAAAGGTTGGGAACCACTGGTCTAAACTCAGAAGGCCCTGAAAGCTCAGGAAAATCAGACATCTTAAAGAATGTGTGATAGTCTGCATGAGAAGCGTCTATCAGGGATTTCTAATCTACAATACAGGTCACATACACTTAGATGTACCTGGAGTCAGAGATGCTATTATGTAAAGAACCATGTTAAATCAGGGGTTCAGTCCTGCTTTCTTCATCTTAGAAACATTACAAAAGTTATGTTAATTGTTGTTGATTATAACTAAGCTTTCAAGTTTTTTCTCCTTTGAGATATGTCTCACGTCTCTGTGCAAACAGAGCCAAAAAAGGCGGGGAGGTGATTAATAATCTTGTAGGTGTAGGGAAATTCTATGATGATATAAATGTCAGCATAAACACCACTGTGCTTTAACTGTCAGGCTCAGTCAGAGGACTACCATCAACAGAAGAGAAAATGTCTCCTTTGGAGGATTTTGTGTTCTTCCTCTTCTCCAGTCCTACCACTCTGTTGGGGGCTGTTGCTGTCCTGCTCGTCCTCTGTCTTGTCTCCAGTAGTTTCACCTCCCAGGAAATAGGGAGGGAGCCTCCAGGACCGAGGTCTCTGTCCCTGTTTGGCAACCTGTTGCAGCTGGATCTCAAGAGACCTGACAAAACCCTGTGTGAGGTAAATGTAGCACTCCTAATGTGAACATAACCTATTTTGTAACATGTTGCAATCTATTTGAATGTCCTTATATTTATACATTTTGCAATAATAAATGTTCTTACATTATCTCTGATATATGTTATTACATTTCTTTTCTTCCAGCTTTCAAAAAAATATGGGTCTGTATTTACAGTTTACTTTGGACCCAAGAAAGTTGTGGTGTTGGCTGGATACAAGACGGTCAAAGAGGCTCTGGTCAGCTACGCAGAAGAGTTTGGAGATCGAAACATCTCCCCCATTCTTTATGATACCATGCAAGGTCATGGTATGACCCTCCTTTATTAAACCTTTAATATATGTTTGCATTTTAGCACAAAAAGAAATACTACACATGAACATTTAAAGCACAAGTAAAATCACAAATTACATTGTATTTGTTAACTTTTTAAAAATCTTTTCTGATCAGTGTTAGACGTATAAGACTAGTCAGCCTGGTCGCCAGAATAAAACGTTGGCACTGTACGTTTCTGCAAACCACAGAAACATTGAATATCTACGTTTCAACACATGTAATACATATCATATTAACATTTCAACAAAACGCATCATTTCAACATTTCTAAAGTGACGTAGTTCACATGTGATTTATATGAGCTGACTTTCCTCTTAGGAGGAGGAGGGGCCAGTGGATGGTTAGTAAGTTTCTTACTAACCATAGTTGGAAATCAGCAGAGAGCATGGTTCGAGACCACCTTGAAACCAATGCCCCCTTCCAGTTTCAACTGACAAAAGCGGGTGGGTGTTTTGAGCAAGATATCGGCCGTTTTTATTTTGTTTTTTACTCTATTTTAACCCATTTTAACCATGAACCTTCCCTAACCCTAACCAAATGGTCTTTGTGCCTAAACCTAACCAGATCTTAACCACAGTGTTGTCACACCATAAGCCATCATTATTCAACGGGTAGAAATGTTAATATGCTACATTTGTAGAAATGTTGATACAATACGTATTACACGTGTTGTGGGTTTCAGAAATGTTCAATGCCAACGTTTTGTTCTGGCAATGGGGTTGGACTAGTAGAAATTACTTCTAACTTGCGTGTCATGTTTAATAGGAATTCTGTTTGCAAATGGAGAATCCTGGAAAGAGATGAGACGTTTTGCTCTCTCCACCCTGAGAGACTTTGGGATGGGCAAAAGAGTTGCTGAGGATAAAATCTTAGAGGAATGCTGCCATCTGATTCAAATGTTTGACGAGCATAAAGGTATGGAGTTAATATGTGTGCGTGATAATAACATGACACGGTGTCCTGATATATAAAAATAATACTCTATGGGTTGGAGATGAAGAGCTCCTCATCATGAGGAAGAGTGGTATTTCATCTACTGGATCTTTCATTTTCCATAACAGCACACCTCTGAGTGCATTATTGTGCTCATGTCATGGTCACTTACACAGGGAAAGATATGCTGGGGTTTTTTTTGAATTGTAGAAGACTGCAGTTTAAAACATCATCATGGTGTGTTACCATATGTACTGACTATGTTTGAGTTGTCAGGTCAGTCAATCAGAAACCAAATCTTTTGGTGTAACTCAATGAAACCTTTTTTGTGTTTTAAAATTTCAGTGTTTCTTGCTTTCTTTTTACAGGGAAACCATTTGATACAACATGTCCAGTGAATTATGCAACATCCAATATTATCTCCTCTATCGTGTATGGAAGCAGATTTGAATACAGTGACCCTCGATTCAAAAACTTGGTGAGACGAGCCAACGAGATCATACGCATTAATGGTTCTGCACCAGTCCGGGTAAACTTAATGTTTGGTTTTTGACTTGATAGCATCCAAATGTTGTATATATATCTGTCTGTAATGAGATCATTCCATGTAATACATCATGAAATATGTGCTTTTACACTCAAGTGGCACATAGAACAAATCTTACTGTTTGTGTTAAAGTATCCAGAATGTATATTTCCATTTTATATGTTGCATGAAATTTTGCATGCATGCATGCATGCATGCATGAAATGTATGTGTTTGGATTTTTGTTTGGTTTATACTTAAATCTTCTTAAATCATCTGTACTGTTTTTACTATTATGTCACAGCTTTACAACATGTTTCCCCGGCTGCTCAGTTGGATAAAAAACCGGAAGCTGATATTAAAAAATGTTGAGATGACTGTCAGAGATGTCAAAGATTTAATCAAGCACCTGAAAGAGACACTGAACCCTCACATATGCAGGGGACTGGTGGATTGTTTTCTGAATCGGAAGCAGAAAGAGGAGGTATGACAACAACTTTGGTGTTTTTCAGCTAACAAAAGGAACAACAATGCTTCACAGGTCTGTTTTATAATAATACATGGGATGGATGTTCTTTCTCTTAGGACTCACACATTATAGACACTCACTACCATGAGAAGAACTTAATAATTACAGTGATGGACCTGTTTGCTGCTGGTACTGACACCACAGCAACTACACTGAGATGGGGTTTGCTGCTTATGGCCAAATATCCACAAATACAGGGTAAGGACAGAGACCAAGCATGTGAATCTTTCCTCATAGGTGTGCATTTATGTTTTCACCAGTTAATGGCCTGAAATACTTGACGAACAGAAGGGCAAAGGAATATGTTTGCTTCTCATATACTCATAGAATACATGTAGGTTTGTGAACAGAAAAATGCAGGCAAAGAACATTCTTAGTTTGTGTCTCCAGACCAGGTCCAGGACGAGTTGAGCAGGGTGGTTGGAAACCGCCAGATCCGAGTAGATGACCGAAAAAACCTGCCGTACACTGATGCCGTCATTCATGAGACACAGAGACTTGCCAGCATTGTCCCCATGTCACTTCCTCACATAACCAGCCGAGACGTCACCTTCCAGGGTTACTTTATCAAAGAGGTCAGTTGTTCATACCTGTTTTACTACTTTCCAACATGAAATTGTCTTTGCTGGATATGCTCCATATCCACTTCCGAAAACTTTAATAAAACAGTCCTTTGGTTCTGAGACGATATATGATAGACCTGTTCTCTTTTGCATACAGGGGACTATTGTGTTTCCTCTGCTTACTTCTGTCCTGTATGATGAGAGTGAATGGGAGAGCCCACACATGTTCAACCCTTCCCACTTCCTGGATAAGGAGGGTAAATTTATCAGGAGAGATGCCTTCATGGCCTTTTCTGCAGGTAAAACAACTTTGCAGAGTTTTTATTCTCAAAGAATTGCAGAGTCTTTATACTCGTACAGGAATGATCCAGCTTGACTCTTTGCTACTTTACAGGTCGCAGAGTTTGTCTTGGAGAGAGTCTGGCCAAGATGGAGCTCTTCCTCTTCTTCACCACCCTCCTCCAGCGCTTTCGTTTCAGTCCTCCACCTGCAGTGACAGAGGATGACCTGGATCTGACTCCTGCTGTGGGCGTCGTCCTCAGTCCTTCACCTCATGAGCTGTGTGCTGTCAGTCGACAATGAGGTGGTTTCATCACTGCCTGTGGCAATGGCTTGATTATTGTTTTACTCACCTTCACACAGGCAGTAACTTCATTACTTGCATGTTCACCACCTTGTTTTACATTTGTACACAATGGTCCAAACAGCTTTTTGGAATTTGGGTGTATATGCACTTTTTCAGTATATTATAATATATATCATGTATTTACCCTTTATATTGCAGCAAGACCTGCCTGTTCAGATTCACAAACATCCCAATATACAATAAAAGTAGGTACATTTATATTCCAGTACCAGCCATTTTACCGTTGTCCCTGTCGTTTTCTTTCTCTTGGGTCTACTGTTGTTTTCAGCTGATTTCTTTTTTTTTGGTGGATACATAAAGTATGTTTATACAAGTTCATACAATGTTTTATCAAGTATATTTAATCATGTTGATACTATGTTTTATCAGATGATTTATCTGTTACAAAAAGCCTGGACCTCCCCCATAAAAAGCATTTTGTCTATTATAGAAAGTTATTCATTGTCATGGCCATGTCCTCCCTGTTTTTCACTGAGTTTCTTCAAGTGTGTGAAACAGCCCCACACTGGATTGTAACAGTCAGGCAGGGTATATCCAGCATTTGATGCTTGTGTGGTCAAAGATGACAACTACTCAAAGGAAGAAAGGTGAATTGGTATTTGATTAATAAGTGGTTAAGTATCAAACAGTCACTATCCTGTTTAAATGTTAAAGTCAATAACTTTAACATTTGCATGTTTTGAGAGTTACCTAAGGGCTGTTTTTAGCATAGACAGGTCATTTTAATGTTGTAGTTTATTGATGTGGGGCCAAGTATAGATACTTTGGGTAGATTAATAGTAATAATATTGCGTCATATTATATTCTAAGTGTACCTTTCATAAAGCAACATTCACACAACGTGCATAACATTTTTTATAAGCATAACATTATAAAATAAAATAGTAACTATTTAAACAACAGTAAGAACATTAACATATATTATTTTATGTGAAATATTAATCTAAAAAATAACTAAAGCTGTCAAATAAATGTAGTGGAGTAAAATACAATATTTCCCTCTGAAATGTAATGTAGTGGAAGTATAAAATTGCATCAAATGGAAATACTCAAGTGAAGCCATAGTGGTGACAAAGGCAGTGAAAGCTGTGACAATGAATACATATTAAAAACATCTAGCAAGAGAATTATAATGAGTTCATTATATAATTAAAGTTGCAAGCAGCGATGAACGGGCCCCCACGCCCCATGCACGTTGGGCTGTGACGTGATCGGTGGGTCCGCACTCGGACTTCTTCATACACAGGCATTTTTTAGATAGTACATGAAGTGGTGAAGCTATTTGGAGCTAGAAAACATCCACAAAGTAACAAACACACCTGCGAAATAAAGGCATGTTGTAGTTTATGTTGTTGAGAATAACATACTATGTAATATCATGCAAACCTGTATTGTAAGGTAGACCTCCTGTGCACGGTAGGTAACACTATGAGAAACAGACAATATAGAAGCTTAGTGAGATTGTGTCTAAAACAAATTAACTTCCTAATTTTCATCAAGTCTATTTTTAGAAAAGGAAAGACTTTTATCCCACATGACCTGGTCAAAGTTTGATTGACGTGTGTACTGTCAGGTGTGTAGAGACAATAAGTAACTGCAGCTGGACACAGAAAAATACTCATATATTTGAATGGAGAGTGTGAGTGAACCCACACTTTGTTGAACATTTAATGCTTCCACATAGTTTTAGATACAAACTTCATTTGAACTTTAAATGAGTCACGAGACTTTGACCTACAAATCTTGAATTTACATGTTTTTTTAAATCTTTTACTGTTTTTGAGATATTAGAGCGTGAGTTTTAAAGTCTTTTGTTGCTCCTCCTGTTATTTTATGAGTGTGTATTGCGGAGTGTTTCACAGCACTGAGGGAGTCATATAACGAGGAGCAATTGGAGAGGAGTACAGCATTATCCCCACGTCAATTGCTCACAAAACCAGCTGAGACGTCACCTTCCAGGGTTACTTTATCAAAGGGGTCAGTTGCTCTTAGCTGTTTCACTGCTTACTAACATCAGTT